>NC_088406.1:27733032-27846982 GCF_034236695.1 Oncorhynchus nerka | reverse complement strand
TTATAGTTTCCAAATCTCAAGATTCTGGTTTTCATTTATTTGTGAAAGTAATAATGAGTTGAAACTAAGAATACAATATAACATAATTTCTAAATGAAAGTGCATGTAGACTCTCTCTCTTCTGTCGCCCAACATAGTGGCACATCCTGGACTCCCAGAGGGTCTTCCCTCCACCTCTCAACAGGAGAAGCCTCGCAAACGTCCCCTTCTAAACAGGATGTTTTCCACCATCTCCATAGGCCTATCCAAGCCATTCAAACAGTTTTCAAAGCAAGCTTAATACAACAATTTCCTTTAATACAGTAATATTTGCATTAAATTGATGGCCTTTGTCTTCTTTTGTGTTGCCCTGTTAACACATTTGATTAGAAAATACAGTCATAGTCACGGTGTAGGCTAAACAAAGTAATGTTGTCCTGAATAATGTATAGAACATGCACCCCCCCCCACCCGCACACACACACACACACACACAGTGTGATTCATTGAACACACATGATTCAGTGTAAAATACATGTACTGTAAAATAAACCGTATTTAATTTACAACCAATAAAATAATACATGATGCAGGACACTCAGTTATAAGGGAATTAACTGGTTTAACTTCTCAAACAGAAACACACACATTTCCATTTTCTGTGGATCGCCCATGTTTACATTTTACTGAATGCTAGTCTGACCTTTGACCTGTAGATGGTATTAAAGGTCGACTTTTGCTGCAGATCCACTTCTAAAGCTCAAACCTCTCTGGACAAGTTGCCGAAACATTTGTCCCTAGTGTGTGTGTGTGTGTGTGTGTGTGTGTGTGTGGCAAAAAAGGGAATATTGCACTACACTTTTATCATACAGATACATTTTGCATTCGGTAGCATAGCACAGCTGTAGTTTTTTCAAATGCCAAATGTACATGTAGCATGCTTCTGCCTACAGATGCTTTTCTGAGTGACTTGTGTTGTGAGAGAACCAGAATTCAAACATAAACTCCTGGATTACATTTTATAATATTGTCAGCTCTTTTTAGTAACATATGGTAGCATACATGTTTCACACGGTGGCAAGTCAAGCTAGTTAGTTACATGTAACAACATTACATTATATGGTCAATGTTTGTGTGTATCCTCTTAGCTTTTACCTTCGACATCAACAAGCGACGCACGGGCTGGTCCTGCAGACTCCCACGCCCATGGCCCAGGAGAACGCTGGGGGCCACCTGCTCACTCACGTCCCAGCCATCTCCTTTGAGACCGACTCTACTGTGGAGTGCACCTCCAAGTGGACTCCGGAAGAGAGGGACCGGGTGAAGGTTAAACTGGCCAACATGGCCTTGATGGGAAGGATCAAAAAGTCTTGGCTGTGAAATGCCCATTATGTGTGATTATCGAATTTATAATTTTCCACTTTTGAAACAACAATGGGAAAGACAGGGTTTATAGCAAAGGTTGCTCAGATTGGGCTTTTGGAAAAATTGGGAGAATGAAAGTGCACTCCTGATTCAGAGAGAAAGATCCATCTTAATCATCCATACCATTGTTTAAATTACAATTAAAAAAACATTCAAACTGTTCCTGAGTTTCGAAAGACAGAGAAAGGAAAACATCCTTATCTTCAGGCTGTTCACACCTGTTCACACAAGTCCTACTGTCCACAATCTCAGGGTTCTTCAATACAAACACACCTGTTTCAGAAAACCTGATCACTTTCACATTCAAACAATGTTTGTAGGATACTTTCAATAACTCAATAAATGTAAGTGTTGAAACCATACATAGCTGGTAACTTGAGCTCGGCAGAGTAGTTTTGACCTGTGTCCAGATGCAGTCATTTATGTTGTCTAAAGGCAATTTGTCTCTTATAACAATGTAATTTTTCTGAATAATCTAATTGAATTGACTGGTAGGTAGTCACTAACTATTTGTAGCATGTGTTCCTCTGTTTATTGATATTTGTATGGTGTGTATGTGTTAAGCTGTTAAGTAATTAATGTTGATATTATCCAAAGGGTTTTTAACTGAAATGTTAAATGTTGGTGTCTCGATCTCAGACATTTGCGCTCATATTTGTAAATAGTATTTCAAAAATGGCAGAATCAAACAGTATTGGAATAGTGACTTGTATTTTGCATCTAGAAGTGTAAGAATTTTAGAAGAATGCTATTTCATCAGTCAAATGTTGCACTGTTATCAAACAGGGTTGTGCTGAAAATCAAATGAACCACAGCCAAATTAATCATTTGCAACTAAGAGTAAGATTAAAAAAGACATGTATAACTTACTTCCTTGATAAAATACATTCTAAAATGTAAATATATGTGATTTCTGAGTATGTAGTGCACATATCTGTTTAAGGCCCAAAGCAGACGTTTTTATATCAATATCAAATCATTTCTGGGTAACAATTAAGTACCTTACTGTAATACATTACGATGAAAATGGTCCAAAATGTATTTTTTGCAAAAAACACTTTCTCAAGCACTAATTTTGCTAGGACTGTCTGGGAGTGGTCAGTGTGGAGGGAAATTAAAGCTAGCTGTTATTGGCACTCTCTTTGTCGTTGGTCTATAAACCAATTTACACATGGTGATGTCGCCATGGAAAGCCAAAACTCTCTCCCATGCAAACCTGCTGATTAGAAGGTGCTGTATAGATGTGGGAAACTCTCTTTTCATGGCACTTCAATATTGAAGTGAATTTTTCGTAGCAGGTTAGGAAACTGAGGTGAAGGTCAGGAAAAGGGTTAGGGTTAGTGAAAATGACCTCAAAACCTTCTACGAAAATTACTTTGCATTGAAGTGCTGTGAAAAGAATGTGTCCCTGCTCAGGTGTTACATGCATCAACCAATGGTTGTGTGCCAAGTCAATCGAAATGAATGAAGAAGACAAGGTCATTCTAGTGAGTTAATAAAATGACAAGGTGTTGCCTGTCAGCGTTGTAGACTACTGCCTCACAAGCCCGGGCTTTAGTGGCACTGGCATACGCGCTTGCCTCTGCACTGAAGGAGCCACCGAACGCGTCCGCGTTGCAGCTCTCACTTTCTCCCGCTACAGTATGTCCTACAATGACATATTTGGTGGGGATTGGCAGCCAACAATAGGATTGGGACTAAATCAAAGAATAAAACGATATTGAAATGAATATTATTAACAAATATTTCCCAGAAGATTTTGGGTTCAACCTAAGGCTGACTAGGACAGATCAATCAACTTGATCCGACACAGTAAGCCTACATGTCATACGTAAGTAAACCCACAAGAGAGACAATATTGCAAAGGCAGGAGCATGTTCGATGGAAGGCGTAGGGGTAGGCAATCGAAAACGTTTGACGGGGAAATTTCTGTCAATATTAGCTAGTCCTACTGAGTGGGCAAGTAACCTTTCCCGCGCTCTTCCTAAAAATACTATTTGTGATGTCATAAAGGTCTAACGTTCCATGACGTAGCATGTAGCCCTAAATTACAGTCCCTGCCTGCAATATTGTCCTCACTCTCGACCTGAACTCAACTTGAATGTAACCAACACAGACAAGGACATGCTTTTTGAGACATAAAATAGCTTGAATGGATGAGGAAAAGGTAAGCTAAATTACTTCATACAATATTGGGGTAAAGCAATCTAAGCGGATATTTCTTGTAAAAAGCTATAACATATTGTAAAGCAAATGTACCATTCTTTATAAAGTCACCAGCTTAGCTCTGATATGGCTGTAGCTCTATTTATGATGTCCTCTGCACAGATCTACTCTGACATTGACATATTATTACTTATTGGAATGTCTGTCCTTCAGGTAGCACAGAGGGAGGATGGTGATCCTCAGAGGGAAGGAAAGGAAGTTGTTGAGGAAGAACCGGTGGCCACGCCCAAAGAGGAGGCCAAGAAGGGAAGGAAGGTAAGATAGCAGGAGTGACAAAGCACATAATAGGCCTACTGGGTTACACTGTACCTGATAGCAGCCATACCATAGATATCTATATATCTCAGATAACAACATACGTAGTAGCTGTTTTCAAAACGTGTTTTAAGAGCTGCTTTGACCTGGCCCATAGCCTATTCATAAATTGTCTCAGAGTAGGAGTGCTTATCTAGGATCAGTTTAGCATTTGAGATCATAATGAATACAATTATTTGGGCAAGGTTGAGCCCACACCTTATCTGATGTACTTTATGTATACGGGCCCTGGTGTTACATGTCTGCCATCATTTGAGATCTGGAATCTGTTCTGTTCTATCCTAGGCAAAAAGGAAGAGGAGTGGCAAGAAGTCAAGGAAGCTGGGCACTGACAACGATGCAGGTCAGAGATTTACCTCTGTAGTACTACATTGTTTCTCTATTCTGTCTGTGATGTGCAGGTTGTGCTATCCATTTTCAATGAAACTGTAGTCTACTGTAATCAGTAAGAAAGGTCACATAGATAGCTTTATTCAAATAGGCCTATTCTAAAACCTAAAACAATGAAATCAGAGTATTAAGAGATAAAACGTCTGATTTCTCTTTAATTTTGTTTCTACTTCCTCTACGGCAATCACATCTTTAGTCTCCAGGAATAAACACCTGGATAGAGGATCTGTAATTGAGCTCCTGGAGAAGAAAGCTGTTAAGGCTGCATTCGGCCCAGGCAACAAGGATGAGATGGAATACTCCTACCCAATCCTCATCTCATTCCTGCGCAATCTTACTGATGAGTATGTTAAACGTTTTTCTGTAATGTTCAACATTTATGAAATATTGTGCAGTGGGAACTAAACACTAACTAAAACACTTATTTTAAATGTTCTAGGCAGTGGCAAGTGATCTACAAAGGACTAAAAAACCCTGTAAGTTTCCCTACCTGCCTTTGACCTTTGATGTGTCAATGATCTGTTGAATTCAGAGATTAGCCATCAAGTCATATTCTGTTATTCATGTTCATTTCTCTGTCAGACTTCATCAAACTTTGAATTCAGTCACAGACAAGAATAACAATGTTGCATTCTGTTCGATCTAGAATACTTGACATCACAGTTCCATTGAAAATACTGTTTTTGTTCTGTTTGTTCAAAACAGATGACGAAGGAACAGCTTGCCAAATTGTGCAAGACAATTGTAACCTTCATCGCACAGACCACCCTGCAGATCCTGCTGCCAGCCCTGGCCCGCGTACTTGGGGTAAAGGACTTTGCTGACGACGACACTGACTCACCCAAGAGGGGTGGCAGTGCAAGATCCTTTGCTGCCTTTGATCAGGAAAGACTGGAGCTCATCCAGGAAGTTAGATATCTGGCGAAGAAAATGTATAAGGGCGGCACAGGGGCTCAACATCTCAGGTCCCTAACACCCTCTTCTAAGAGGTATGTTCCCCTCAAGGTTTTCATGTATGGATTTCACCAAGATCATCTATCCCAGTGTTAGCCAATGCAATCTGATGTAGTACAAAATGTAATGTATCAGCCTTTGAGCATATTCAAATTAATGAGCATGTAAAGCGATCAAAAGGACATGTAGATATTTAGAATACTAAAATTACAACGCTTCACCGATTTGCCAAGTTAAGACAGGAATTATCATGCTTTGCTTGTTCGTTTTAAAGTTCCCAGAGCTCAGTGAAAGTCCACCTGGGAATGACAGAGGACAGAATCATCAAAAGTGTCCAGGAGCAACTGTCTGATCATAATATCCTGTCCTCTTGCCCACCTGAGCTGACTGTTGGTCTTATCAAGGTGGTGGTCGAACAGCTTAACTCTGCCCTCTCTGCGACCATCAGCAGAGCCATTTCAGGGCAGTCCTCCCCTATTTCTTCTGGTAACCAGGCCGCTGAACAAATGGTCAACATGGTCCAGAAATGTTTTGATGATCACGCCACTCCAGAGGACCAGAGCTCCACCTCTGTATTAGAGTCATGCATTCCACCTGCAACAGAAGAGGTGATGACTGTTATCGAGAGATGGTGGGTGAATTGGAAAAAGAAGATCCGGAATTGGCTAAGGTTTTTCGAGAAGTGGCTGTGAAAGTTAAAATGTTGGCATCTGGCAGTGACCTTGTAGTGGAGCACCTGGATGTTGAAGACTCTCCTGTTCCAGAGGAGCTGAACATAACATGTACATCTTGCAAAGCAATGATGCAAAATCTTGGCACTCTGTTTAGTGTGAAGTTCAAGACCAAAGCCTCAAAGGCTGTGAGTGAAATTCTTGTGAGAAGGTTAATGAGCGATATCTCTGGTATGGTTCAACCTTCTCATTCATTTAGTACCACTCCAAGCTTGATGAATGCATCTAGCCCATCTGACAGGATCCTTGATTCTGCGGCCACTGAGCTCATACAGACCAAAGTAGAATCTGAGGCATCAAAAATAATTGATAACTTTGTTGAAGATGTCAAGGACATTGTGCAGTATGCTGAATTAGATCAGCCAACAAGCACCCAGAGAGATACCCAAGTGGGACACTGTACGACAAAGCGGAAACCCTTCCATGCAGCTCGTAGACTCTGCGAGAGACTTCAGGCAAAGCTGGAGACATTGTTCCTCAGAATGGGTGGAGCTCCAGTCCAAGGGGAAGAACTTATGGAAAAAGCTGACTCCAGTGCTGTGCTTCTGGAACATACTGACTCCAGTGATCTGCCTGTTTCAATCCTGAGCTTGCCTTCCCCATGTAGGAGTGAATCCCCTATATCAGAACGTAGTTCATCTTCTTTATCTGATGGATGTGATTCAACTGACTCTGTAGGAGAGAAAACACCAGAGCAACCTGAAACCAGTAAGAGTGAGGCAATACTGCAAGTGGTCAACTCAACGGGACTTGGTTCTCTCCGTAAATGCCAAAGTGAGAACTCTCAACCATTACTGTCTCTCTGTAATTCCAACATGGTGCCCTGCACCAAAGAGGTCTTGTCCCAGATTGTGACCATGTATAGGTCAGAGGTGGCAGATTTGGAATGCACATCATCTGTTGCAGAGGGTTCCTCTTACAACTCCCTTGAAGTCTGTGGCTTTTTGGACAGTGTCATGTCTTATCTAGAAGACATGCCCGTGTCTGGTTCTTCATGGTTGGAAGGATTAAGAGATACTCCAGCCTCAGTCATTGAGAAACTCTCCAGTGAGGAGTTCCAGATGAACGCTACCAACGAAGTGCGAAAAATACTGATCAAATCAGTCAGTAGCTTTCCCAGCAAAGTCAGTTCCAGCCAGACAGATTCTCAGATGTTGCCAGCAAAATCAACAATTTCCTTAAGGCATACAGATATAACTGCTTTTGAAATCGTTGGATCAATTACAAATGACATGAAGAGCCTTTTCCCACCCACAGAGTCTTCTACTACTCTATGGCAGGCAGACTCTATGCTTCAACAGAGTGATGAGAAAACCTCAGAGTACACTGAGGCCACACCCAAAGGCTCACAGTCTGGTTTGGAAGTATCTGAGAAGAAGATCTGGACAACTGCAAAGACTATTTACCACAATGTGAAGACAAAGATGAGGAATTATTTTACATGGCAAAATCAAGTCAAAGCAACAACGGCTCAAGCCAAAAAGACCTTCAGCCATATTCTGGTTTCAATTCAGAAAGAGCTGTCAAAATCTGACCAAACGGTGACTGCGCTTTCACAAATAGAGAATGTGGTTGGAATGATGCTGAAGGATGTTGAAAGGGTAAGCAGTGAATGTGGTGAGGAACCGATCTATCAAGCGCCACAGCGTTCTTCCTCCTCGTTGTCATCCTCATCTGCCAGATCAAAGAAGTCAGAGTGGGAATTTTCACTCCCTGGCACTCCCATCTCTTCTGATTTACCAGAGAGTATTACTCAGCCCATTGTGAGATGCTCAGTCATCGACATGGGCAAATCTACTAAGCCAAAAACATTGGTGTGTGATGCCAGGGAAAGCATGTCTGCAATAGTGGATACCATCATAAAGGAGGTACATCCAGAGGAAGAAGGGGAGTTGCATTCCACCCTGATCTAACAGCTGCAATAGCAAGACTGGAGGAGCTCATATGTCAGGGTAGGATTGGTGCTCTCTCACGTGATCTTACTCACCAAGTCAACCGCATCATTTCTGAGAGCAACTTGACCCCTCTGGTTCTGACAGTGGCGGCTGGAAAGAGTGTATCCGATACAGTCCTTACTGAGCTGAAGAGGAATGACAAGACGGTGGGGAAGCCCACAGCTTACAAGCTGGTTCAGCGTTTTGCAGAGGAGTCTGTGAAGCGCCTCTTGCTTCCTAGCCTTGTGCCCTCTACAGCTTCAATGAGTTTGGCTACATCAGCATTTAGTGACACAGTCAGCCTGTTTACCAAAGTAATGGTAAGCCAGGTCATGGACTCTGTGGTTTCTGATGAACAAAGCAGAGGGTCATCTCCAACCGGAACTGTAACTGATATAGGCAGTCTACTGAGTGGTAAGTCCTACCCTCTGCCATCTTTCTCCGCCATCAGCATGACAACAAGTGGGACCTCCAATGCTGCACGAGGCTTTGAGGCCAACATAGATGCTGAGGAAAGGGATACCATCAGTTGTTTCGGTGTACCTCAGAGCATTGTTTGTGATCAGAATTCAACCAGCCCGGATGTTGCCTCGCTTTCAACCCCATCCACTGACAACTTAGTCGGTGATGATGACTTCACCGGCCTCATCAGCATGTTAGTGGTGAGACTTCTGTCAAAAATCCAAACCCAAACTGATCTGTACCCAACTGACGTCACACGCACGTCACAAGACCTGATTCCAAAAGTTATAGCTGCCTTCTGTGCATGGTCAGGCTGCTCTGAGACCCAAGCTTATCCCAAGAACCTGAAGAGTCACAAAGTATACAGCACCGTCTACAAACATCTGTTGAAGGAGTTTGGCTCAGAGAAAATACTCCAACTGGCCGTGTCGACTCAGGACTCCACATTCAATAGGATTCTTGTGAAGTCATTGAGCAAGGAGCTTCTCCATAGTTGTAACGAGGCATCAAGAGCAGCCTCAAGAACATCTTTCGAAGCCACCAGGCCAGAAGCTCTTCTCATGGCTGAAGATGTGAAGGCTACCAGAGGGAAGCTGTCTTTCCTACAAAGGCTTGCCAGACTGAAATTCGACTTAAAGGTACATCACACTTATTTAAGTTAACAATTGTGTCAATGTGAGTAAACAATGTTATTTAGAGAAAATGTAAAACCATCCATTAATTCCAAAACCATTTATAAATCTTGTTGTGCTGGTGTGTAAGATGTGATCGTTATTACCGTGAGATTGTTCTGCTGTGACAGTTGTTTTGACATGTTTTTGTTTTAGCCATTCATGATGGGAAACAAGAAGGATTCCAAGAAGAATTCCCGCCATTCTGAATCCAAAGACCAGACTACTGCTGAAGATATCATGTGTAAGTCCATACAGCAGGACATTTACTGTTTGAGATATTGGTGTACAAAGCTGCTATTGCAAAAATATGAAACCCTATATACAGTACATTATATATTATCGATAGTAACATTATATATTATGACTTAAATGTAAATGTAAATGTAATCTCTTATGTAAAATTATTTATAGTTTCCAAATCTCAAGATTCTGGTTCTCATTTATTTGTGAAAGTAATAATGAGTTGAAACTAAGAATACAATATAACATCATTTCTAAATGATAGTGCATGTCAACTCTCTCTCTTCTGTCGCCCAACATAGTGGCACATCCTGGACTCCCAGAGGGTCTTCCCTCCACCTCTCAACAGGAGAAGCCTCGCAAACGTCCCCTTCTAATCAGGATGTTTTCCACCATCTCCATAGGCCTATCCAAGCCATTCAAACAGTTTTCAAAGCAAGCTTAATACAACAATTTCCTTTAATACAGTAATATTTGCATTAAATTGATGGCCTTTGTCTTCTTTTGTGTTGCCCTGTTAACACATTTGATTAGAAAATACAGTCATAGTCACGGTGTAGGCTAAACAAAGTAATGTTGTCCTGAATAATGTATAGAACATGCACCCCCCCCCCCCACCCATTCAACCAGACATCACACACACACACACAGTGTGATTCATTGAACACACACACATAGTACTTCAGATATGTCCCACAACCAGCATTCAACCAGATATCAATGATTCAGTGTAAAATACATGTACTGTAAAATAAACCGTATTTAATTTACAACCAATAAAATAATACATGATGCAGGACACTCAGTTATAAGGGAATTAACTGGTTTAACTTCTCAAACAGAAACACACACATTTCCATTTTCTGTGGATCGCCCATGTTTACATTTTACTGAATGCTAGTCTGACCTTTGACCTGTAGATGGTATTAAAGGTCGACTTTTGCTGCAGATCCACTTCTAAAGCTCAAACCTCTCTGGACAAGTTGCCGAAACATTTGTCCCTAGTGTGTGTGTGTGTGTGTGTGTGTGTGTGTGTGTGTGTGTGTGGCAAAAAAGGGAATATTGCACTACACTTTTATCATACAGATACATTTTGCATTCGGTAGCATAGCACAGCTGTAGTTTTTTCAAATGCCAAATGTACATGTAGCATGCTTCTGCCTACAGATGCTTTTCTGAGTGACTTGTGTTGTGAGAGAACCAGAATTCAAACATAAACTCCTGGATTACATTTTATAATATTGTCAGCTCTTTTTAGTAACATATGGTAGCATACATGTTTCACACGGTGGCAAGTCAAGCTAGTTAGTTACATGTAACAACATTACATTATATGGTCAATGTTTGTGTGTATCCTCTTAGCTTTTACCTTCGACATCAACAAGCGACGCACGGGCTGGTCCTGCAGACTCCCACGCCCATGGCCCAGGAGAACGCTGGGGGCCACCTGCTCACTCACGTCCCAGCCATCTCCTTTGAGACCGACTCTACTGTGGAGTGCACCTCCAAGTGGACTCCGGAAGAGAGGGACCGGGTGAAGGTTAAACTGGCCAACATGGCCTTGATGGGAAGGATCAAAAAGTCTTGGCTGTGAAATGCCCATTATGTGTGATTATCGAATTTATAATTTTCCACTTTTGAAACAACAATGGGAAAGACAGGGTTTATAGCAAAGGTTGCTCAGATTGGGCTTTTGGAAAAATTGGGAGAATGAAAGTGCACTCCTGATTCAGAGAGAAAGATCCATCTTAATCATCCATACCATTGTTTAAATTACAATTAAAAAACCATTCAAACTGTTCCTGAGTTTCGAAAGACAGAGAAAGGAAAACATCCTTATCTTCAGGCTGTTCACACCTGTTCACACAAGTCCTACTGTCCACAATCTCAGGGTTCTTCAATACAAACACACCTGTTTCAGAAAACCTGATCACTTTCACATTCAAACAATGTTTGTAGGATACTTTCAATAACTCAATAAATGTAAGTGTTGAAACCATACATAGCTGGTAACTTGAGCTCGGCAGAGTAGTTTTGACCTGTGTCCAGATGCAGTCATTTATGTTGTCTAAAGGCAATTTGTCTCTTATAACAATGTAATTTTTCTGAATAATCTAATTGAATTGACTGGTAGGTAGTCACTAACTATTTGTAGCATGTGTTCCTCTGTTTATTGATATTTGTATGGTGTGTATGTGTTAAGCTGTTAAGTAATTAATGTTGATATTATCCAAAGGGTTTTTAACTGAAATGTTAAATGTTGGTGTCTCGATCTCAGACATTTGCGCTCATATTTGTAAATAGTATTTCAAAAATGGCAGAATCAAACAGTATTGGAATAGTGACTTGTATTTTGCATCTAGAAGTGTAAGAATTTTAGAAGAATGCTATTTCATCAGTCAAATGTTGCACTGTTATCAAACAGGGTTGTGCTGAAAATCAAATGAACCACAGCCAAATTAATCATTTGCAACTAAGAGTAAGATTAAAAAAGACATGTATAACTTACTTCCTTGATAAAATACATTCTAAAATGTAAATATATGTGATTTCTGAGTATGTAGTGCACATATCTGTTTAAGGCCCAAAGCAGACGTTTTTATATCAATATCAAATCATTTCTGGGTAACAATTAAGTACCTTACTGTAATACATTACGATGAAAATGGTCCAAAATGTATTTTTTGCAAAAAACACTTTCTCAAGCACTAATTTTGCTAGGACTGTCTGGGAGTGGTCAGTGTGGAGGGGAAATTAAAGCTAGCTGTTATTGGCACTCTCTTTGTCGTTGGTCTATAAACCAATTTACACATGGTGATGTCGCCATGGAAAGCCAAAACTCTCTCCCATGCAAACCTGCTGATTAGAAGGTGCTGTATAGATGTGGGAAACTCTCTTTTCATGGCACTTCAATATTGAAGTGAATTTTTCGTAGCAGGTTAGGAAACTGAGGTGAAGGTCAGGAAAAGGGTTAGGGTTAGTGAAAATGACCTCAAAACCTTCTACGAAAATTACTTTGCATTGAAGTGCTGTGAAAAGAATGTGTCCCTGCTCAGGTGTTACATGCATCAACCAATGGTTGTGTGCCAAGTCAATCGAAATGAATGAAGAAGACAAGGTCATTCTAGTGAGTTAATAAAATGACAAGGTGTTGCCTGTCAGCGTTGTAGACTACTGCCTCACAAGCCCGGGCTTTAGTGGCACTGGCATACGCGCTTGCCTCTGCACTGAAGGAGCCACCGAACGCGTCCGCGTTGCAGCTCTCACTTTCTCCCGCTACAGTATGTCCTACAATGACATATTTGGTGGGGATTGGCAGCCAACAATAGGATTGGGACTAAATCAAAGAATAAAACGATATTGAAATGAATATTATTAACAAATATTTCCCAGAACATTTTGGGTTCAACCTAAGGCTGACTAGGACAGATCAATCAACTTGATCCGACACAGTAAGCCTACATGTCATACGTAAGTAAACCCACAAGAGAGACAATATTGTAAAGGCAGGAGCATGTTCGATGGAAGGCGTAGGGGTAGGCAATCGAAAACGTTTGACGGGGAAATTTCTGTCAATATTAGCTAGTCCTACTGAGTGGGCAAGTAACCTTTCCCGCGCTCTTCCTAAAAATACTATTTGTGATGTCATAAAGGTCTAACGTTCCATGACGTAGCATGTAGCCCTAAATTACAGTCCCTGCCTGCAATATTGTCCTCACTCTCGACCTGAACTCAACTTGAATGTAACCAACACAGACAAGGACATGCTTTTTGAGACATAAAATAGCTTGAATGGATGAGGAAAAGGTAAGCTAAATTACTTCATACAATATTGGGGGAAATTAAAAAAGGGTAAAGCAATCTAAGCGGATATTTCATGTAAAAAGCTATAACATATTGTAAAGCAAATGTACCATTCTTTATAAAGTCACCAGCTTAGCTCTGATATGGCTGTAGCTCTATTTATGATGTCCTCTGCACAGATCTACTCTGACATTGACATATTATTACTTATTGGAATGTCTGTCCTTCAGGTAGCACAGAGGGAGGATGGTGATCCTCAGAGGGAAGGAAAGGAAGTTGTTGAGGAAGAACCGGTGGCCACGCCCAAAGAGGAGGCCAAGAAGGGAAGGAAGGTAAGATAGCAGGAGTGACAAAGCACATAATAGGCCTACTGGGTTACACTGTACCTGATAGCAGCCATACCATAGATATCTATATATCTCAGATAACAACATACGTAGTAGCTGTTTTCAAAACGTGTTTTAAGAGCTGCTTTGACCTGGCCCATAGCCTATTCATAAATTGTCTCAGAGTAGGAGTGCTTATCTAGGATCAGTTTAGCATTTGAGATCATAATGAATACAATTATTTGGGCAAGGTTGAGCCCACACCTTATCTGATGTACTTTATGTATACGGGCCCTGGTGTTACATGTCTGCCATCATTTGAGATCTGGAATCTGTTCTGTTCTATCCTAGGCAAAAAGGAAGAGGAGTGGCAAGAAGTCAAGGAAGCTGGGCACTGACAACGATGCAGGTCAGAGATTTACCTCTGTAGTACTACATTGTTTCTCTATTCTGTCTGTGATGTGCAGGTTGTGCTATCCATTTTCAATGAAACTGTAGTCTACTGTAATCAGTAAGAAAGGTCACATAGATAGCTTTATTCAAATAGGCCTATTCTAAAACCTAAAACAATGAAATCAGAGTATTAAGAGATAAAACGTCTGATTTCTCTTTAATTTTGTTTCTACTTCCTCTACGGCAATCACATCTTTAGTCTCCAGGAATAAACACCTGGATAGAGGATCTGTAATTGAGCTCCTGGAGAAGAAAGCTGTTAAGGCTGCATTCGGCCCAGGCAACAAGGATGAGATGGAATACTCCTACCCAATCCTCATCTCATTCCTGCGCAATCTTACTGATGAGTATGTTAAACGTTTTTCTGTAATGTTCAACATTTATGAAATATTGTGCAGTGGGAACTAAACACTAACTAAAACACTTATTTTAAATTTTCTAGGCAGTGGCAAGTGATCTACAAAGGACTAAAAAACCCTGTAAGTTTCCCTACCTGCCTTTGACCTTTGATGTGTCAATGATCTGTTGAATTCAGAGATTAGCCATCAAGTCATATTCTGTTATTCATGTTCATTTCTCTGTCAGACTTCATCAAACTTTGAATTCAGTCACAGACAAGAATAACAATGTTGCATTCTGTTCGATCTAGAATACTTGACATCACAGTTCCATTGAAAATACTGTTTTTGTTCTGTTTGTTCAAAACAGATGACGAAGGAACAGCTTGCCAAATTGTGCAAGACAATTGTAACCTTCATCGCACAGACCACCCTGCAGATCCTGCTGCCAGCCCTGGCCCGCGTACTTGGGGTAAAGGACTTTGCTGACGACGACACTGACTCACCCAAGAGGGGTGGCAGTGCAAGATCCTTTGCTGCCTTTGATCAGGAAAGACTGGAGCTCATCCAGGAAGTTAGATATCTGGCGAAGAAAATGTATAAGGGCGGCACAGGGGCTCAACATCTCAGGTCCCTAACACCCTCTTCTAAGAGGTATGTTCCCCTCAAGGTTTTCATGTATGGATTTCACCAAGATCATCTATCCCAGTGTTAGCCAATGCAATCTGATGTAGTACAAAATGTAATGTATCAGCCTTTGAGCATATTCAAATTAATGAGCATGTAAAGCGATCAAAAGGACATGTAGATATTTAGAATACTAAAATTACAACGCTTCACCGATTTGCCAAGTTAAGACAGGAATTATCATGCTTTGCTTGTTCGTTTTAAAGTTCCCAGAGCTCAGTGAAAGTCCACCTGGGAATGACAGAGGACAGAATCATCAAAAGTGTCCAGGAGCAACTGTCTGATCATAATATCCTGTCCTCTTGCCCACCTGAGCTGACTGTTGGTCTTATCAAGGTGGTGGTCGAACAGCTTAACTCTGCCCTCTCTGCGACCATCAGCAGAGCCATTTCAGGGCAGTCCTCCCCTATTTCTTCTGGTAACCAGGCCGCTGAACAAATGGTCAACATGGTCCAGAAATGTTTTGATGATCACGCCACTCCAGAGGACCAGAGCTCCACCTCTGTATTAGAGTCATGCATTCCACCTGCAACAGAAGAGGTGATGACTGTTATCGCAGAGATGGTGGGTGAATTGGAAAAAGAAGATCCGGAATTGGCTAAGGTTTTTCGAGAAGTGGCTGTGAAAGTTAAAATGTTGGCATCTGGCAGTGACCTTGTAGTGGAGCACCTGGATGTTGAAGACTCTCCTGTTCCAGAGGAGCTGAACATAACATGTACATCTTGCAAAGCAATGATGCAAAATCTTGGCACTCTGTTTAGTGTGAAGTTCAAGACCAAAGCCTCAAAGGCTGTGAGTGAAATTCTTGTGAGAAGGTTAATGAGCGATATCTCTGGTATGGTTCAACCTTCTCATTCATTTAGTACCACTCCAAGCTTGATGAATGCATCTAGCCCATCTGACAGGATCCTTGATTCTGCGGCCACTGAGCTCATACAGACCAAAGTAGAATCTGAGGCATCAAAAATAATTGATAACTTTGTTGAAGATGTCAAGGACATTGTGCAGTATGCTGAATTAGATCAGCCAACAAGCACCCAGAGAGATACCCAAGTGGGACACTGTACGACAAAGCGGAAACCCTTCCATGCAGCTCGTAGACTCTGCGAGAGACTTCAGGCAAAGCTGGAGACATTGTTCCTCAGAATGGGTGGAGCTCCAGTCCAAGGGGAAGAACTTATGGAAAAAGCTGACTCCAGTGCTGTGCTTCTGGAACATACTGACTCCAGTGATCTGCCTGTTTCAATCCTGAGCTTGCCTTCCCCATGTAGGAGTGAATCCCCTATATCAGAACGTAGTTCATCTTCTTTATCTGATGGATGTGATTCAACTGACTCTGTAGGAGAGAAAACACCAGAGCAACCTGAAACCAGTAAGAGTGAGGCAATACTGCAAGTGGTCAACTCAACGGGACTTGGTTCTCTCCGTAAATGCCAAAGTGAGAACTCTCAACCATTACTGTCTCTCTGTAATTCCAACATGGTGCCCTGCACCAAAGAGGTCTTGTCCCAGATTGTGACCATGTATAGGTCAGAGGTGGCAGATTTGGAATGCACATCATCTGTTGCAGAGGGTTCCTCTTACAACTCCCTTGAAGTCTGTGGCTTTTTGGACAGTGTCATGTCTTATCTAGAAGACATGCCCGTGTCTGGTTCTTCATGGTTGGAAGGATTAAGAGATACTCCAGCCTCAGTCATTGAGAAACTCTCCAGTGAGGAGTTCCAGATGAACGCTACCAACGAAGTGCGAAAAATACTGATCAAATCAGTCAGTAGCTTTCCCAGCAAAGTCAGTTCCAGCCAGACAGATTCTCAGATGTTGCCAGCAAAATCAACAATTTCCTTAAGGCATACAGATATAACTGCTTTTGAAATCGTTGGATCAATTACAAATGACATGAAGAGCCTTTTCCCACCCACAGAGTCTTCTACTACTCTATGGCAGGCAGACTCTATGCTTCAACAGAGTGATGAGAAAACCTCAGAGTACACTGAGGCCACACCCAAAGGCTCACAGTCTGGTTTGGAAGTATCTGAGAAGAAGATCTGGACAACTGCAAAGACTATTTACCACAATGTGAAGACAAAGATGAGGAATTATTTTACATGGCAAAATCAAGTCAAAGCAACAACGGCTCAAGCCAAAAAGACCTTCAGCCATATTCTGGTTTCAATTCAGAAAGAGCTGTCAAAATCTGACCAAACGGTGACTGCGCTTTCACAAATAGAGAATGTGGTTGGAATGATGCTGAAGGATGTTGAAAGGGTAAGCAGTGAATGTGGTGAGGAACCGATCTATCAAGCGCCACAGCGTTCTTCCTCCTCGTTGTCATCCTCATCTGCCAGATCAAAGAAGTCAGAGTGGGAATTTTCACTCCCTGGCACTCCCATCTCTTCTGATTTACCAGAGAGTATTACTCAGCCCATTGTGAGATGCTCAGTCATCGACATGGGCAAATCTACTAAGCCAAAAACATTGGTGTGTGATGCCAGGGAAAGCATGTCTGCAATAGTGGATACCATCATAAAGGAGGTACATCCAGAGGAAGAAGGGGAGGTTGCATTCCACCCTGATCTAACAGCTGCAATAGCAAGACTGGAGGAGCTCATATGTCAGGGTAGGATTGGTGCTCTCTCACGTGATCTTACTCACCAAGTCAACCGCATCATTTCTGAGAGCAACTTGACCCCTCTGGTTCTGACAGTGGCGGCTGGAAAGAGTGTATCCGATACAGTCCTTACTGAGCTGAAGAGGAATGACAAGACGGTGGGGAAGCCCACAGCTTACAAGCTGGTTCAGCTTTTTGCAGAGGAGTCTGTGAAGCGCCTCTTGCTTCCTAGCCTTGTGCCCTCTACAGCTTCAATGAGTTTGGCTACATCAGCATTTAGTGACACAGTCAGCCTGTTTACCAAAGTAATGGTAAGCCAGGTCATGGACTCTGTGGTTTCTGATGAACAAAGCAGAGGGTCATCTCCAACCGGAACTGTAACTGATATAGGCAGTCTACTGAGTGGTAAGTCCTACCCTCTGCCATCTTTCTCCGCCATCAGCATGACAACAAGTGGGACCTCCAATGCTGCACGAGGCTTTGAGGCCAACATAGATGCTGAGGAAAGGGATACCATCAGTTGTTTCGGTGTACCTCAGAGCATTGTTTGTGATCAGAATTCAACCAGCCCGGATGTTGCCTCGCTTTCAACCCCATCCACTGACAACTTAGTCGGTGATGATGACTTCACCGGCCTCATCAGCATGTTAGTGGTGAGACTTCTGTCAAAAATCCAAACCCAAACTGATCTGTACCCAACTGACGTCACACGCACGTCACAAGACCTGATTCCAAAAGTTATAGCTGCCTTCTGTGCATGGTCAGGCTGCTCTGAGACCCAAGCTTATCCCAAGAACCTGAAGAGTCACAAAGTATACAGCACCGTCTACAAACATCTGTTGAAGGAGTTTGGCTCAGAGAAAATACTCCAACTGGCCGTGTCGACTCAGGACTCCACATTCAATAGGATTCTTGTGAAGTCATTGAGCAAGGAGCTTCTCCATAGTTGTAACGAGGCATCAAGAGCAGCCTCAAGAACATCTTTCGAAGCCACCAGGCCAGAAGCTCTTCTCATGGCTGAAGATGTGAAGGCTACCAGAGGGAAGCTGTCTTTCCTACAAAGGCTTGCCAGACTGAAATTCGACTTAAAGGTACATCACACTTATTTAAGTTAACAATTGTGTCAATGTGAGTAAACAATGTTATTTAGAGAAAATGTAAAACCATCCATTAATTCCAAAACCATTTATAAATCTTGTTGTGCTGGTGTGTAAGATGTGATCGTTATTACCGTGAGATTGTTCTGCTGTGACAGTTGTTTTGACATGTTTTTGTTTTAGCCATTCATGATGGGAAACAAGAAGGATTCCAAGAAGAATTCCCGCCATTCTGAATCCAAAGACCAGACTACTGCTGAAGATATCATGTGTAAGTCCATACAGCAGGACATTTACTGTTTGAGATATTGGTGTACAAAGCTGCTATTGCAAAAATATGAAACCCTATATACAGTACATTATATATTATCGATAGTAATCCAATTTGTAAGTCGCTCTGGATAAGAGCGTCTGCTAAATGACTTAAATGTAAATGTAAATGTAATCTCTTATGTAAAATTATTTATAGTTTCCAAATCTCAAGATTCTGGTTCTCATTTATTTGTGAAAGTAATAATGAGTTGAAACTAAGAATACAATATAACATCATTTCTAAATGATAGTGCATGTCAACTCTCTCTCTTCTGTCGCCCAACATAGTGGCACATCCTGGACTCCCAGAGGGTCTTCCCTCCACCTCTCAACAGGAGAAGCCTCGAAAACGTCCCCTTCTAATCAGGATGTTTTCCACCATCTCCATAGGCCTATCCAAGCCATTCAAACAGTTTTCAAAGCAAGCTTAATACAACAATTTCCTTTAATACAGTAATATTTGCATTAAATTGATGGCCTTTGTCTTCTTTTGTGTTGCCCTGTTAACACATTTGATTAGAAAATACATAGTATATTTAGTTTAGTTTATTATGCAGTCATAGTCACGGTGTAGGCTAAACAAAGTAATGTTGTCCTGAATAATGTATAGAACATGCACCCCCCCCCACCCACACACACACACACACACAGTGTGATTCATTGAACACACACACATAGTACTTCAGATATGTCCCACAACCAGCATTCAACCAGATATCAATGATTCAGTGTAAAATACATGTACTGTAAAATAAACCGTATTTAATTTACAACCAATAAAATAATACATGATGCAGGACACTCAGTTATAAGGGAATTAACTGGTTTAACTTCTCAAACAGAAACACACACATTTCCATTTTCTGTGGATCGCCCATGTTTACATTTTACTGAATGCTAGTCTGACCTTTGACCTGTAGATGGTATTAAAGGTCGACTTTTGCTGCAGATCCACTTCTAAAGCTCAAACCTCTCTGGACAAGTTGCCGAAACATTTGTCCCTAGTGTGTGTGTGTGTGTGTGTGTGGCAAAAAAGGGAATATTGCACTACACTTTTATCATACAGATACATTTTGCATTCGGTAGCATAGCACAGCTGTAGTTTTTTCAAATGCCAAATGTACATGTAGCATGCTTCTGCCTACAGATGCTTTTCTGAGTGACTTGTGTTGTGAGAGAACCAGAATTCAAACATAAACTCCTGGATTACATTTTATAATATTGTCAGCTCTTTTTAGTAACATATGGTAGCATACATGTTTCACACGGTGGCAAGTCAAGCTAGTTAGTTACATGTAACAACATTACATTATATGGTCAATGTTTGTGTGTATCCTCTTAGCTTTTACCTTCGACATCAACAACGCCGGTTTTGGGACTAATTTCAGGCCTAACATCGCCACGAACGTCCACATTCGTCTTGGAATTGCAAGCAGTCATTCGCGGTTTCCATCCGCACGGCCATGGCGGCACATAAACCAGTGGAATGGGTTCAGGCGGTGATAAACAGATTCGACGAGCAGGTAATATTATAGTGTTAGTTAAATGAGTTCGAAGTGGGAGTAGTTAGCTAGTTGCAACTGCAAGCAGTGAATCTTTTGTTGAGGGCTTATACAGGTAGATAGTTCATTTTATTTATGTCACTGAAGTGCATGCTAGACTGCTTTCTAGCTAGGTAGCTATTGATAGTAACGACGTTAGGACAAATATTTTTATATCTGTGTTTGGATGATGTGTACCAAAAGTGCAAGTTACTTTTAGTTACCTAGCTAGTAAGCTACCCATGTAGCTAGCTAGCCAACTAAACATGCATTTTAATGCTGCATATATATTGGGTGTTGGTGTAGCTAACTCGGAGTATTTGCACACTACGTCTAATATTGGCTAATTCTTCCTAGACAATTGGGGAAAAGATGTCCCTATTGTACCAGCTAGGAAGTCCTATAACTTAGCTACCTTGCTAACTGTAAACAAATGAGAGGTGTGACTCCAACATGCACTGATTAAAATGCAAGGTCTGTCACATGTGGGGGAAAAATGAAGAACATACTGGTTGCATGCTGTCAGCCAACATTCATGTTGCTGTCTGAGGAATCTGGATTTTCAACCTGACCATGTTTCTGCTCTGAGGTAACGTTAAACGCTCAATAATAAGATCAAAAACAACATGGATCAGTACAAATTGACAGACATCCGTTTTTTGTTAAATATCTACTTACATAATTACCACATCCTTAAATTATGATATACATAGTGTGAGTTTGTCTCAATCCAATATTTGAGCGTGTTTAGGTGTTTGTGGTCACCACAGCAGCAGTCTACAAGGCTCGCCCAACTACAAGTTTCTGGCAGTTAAGAGGTTTCTTATTACCCAGAGTTGGATGAATTCGTGGATACAATTTTTTAGATCTCTGCATGCAGTGTGTATGAAGTTAAGAGGTAATGATGATAGCCAATGCTGACTAGCATTTGTACAATGACTGAAGGCTACAGGTACACCGAATCAAATTTTATTGGTCACATACACATGGTTAGCAGATGTTAATGCGAGTGTAGCGAAATGCTTCTGGTTCTGACAGTGCAGTAATATCTAACAAGTAATCTAACAATTCCCCAACAACTACCTAATGCACACATATCTAAAGGGGTGAATGAGAATATGTACATATAAGTATATGGATGAGCGATGGCCGTGCGGCATAGGCAAGGTGCAGTAGATGGTATAAAATACAGTATGTACATGTGACGTGAGCAATGCAAGATATGTAAACATCATTAAAGTAACATTATTTTAAGTGACTAGTGATCCATTTAATAAAGTGTCCAGTGATTGCGTCTCAGTGTAGGCAGCAGCCTCTCTGAGTTAGTGATGGCTATTTAACAGTCTGATGGCCTTGAGATAGAAGCTGTTTTTCAATCTCTCTGTCCCAGCTTTAAATCACCTGTACTGACCTCGCCTTCTGGATGATAGCGGTGTGAACAGGCAGTGGCATATACTACTGTACAGTACTGCTACAGTATCCCTTTAAGGGTGCCAAAGATTCCACTAATGAACTTGAGGTTGAATGTGTGAAACATTGGGTCAGGTAGTCTAGCCAGTCCATCAATAGTTTTTACACTGTCTGTTGCCCCTAACTATATCTCATCAGAAGTCATTATCAGTCAACATTATCAAATTGTAAGATCAACATTTTAAAATGCTCCAGCTGACTTGATGGAGAGTTTGTTGTTGCTTGAGAGCTGGTATGTCTGTAAATCAGCTCTGGGTCTCAATTTTATCCAAACTAAGCTTTGTCTGTTTTGGTTGTCAAAGACCACCTCCAAAGGGACTGAAACAAATGGTTCTTGCTGCAGTGCAAGCAGTGCTGCCAGAAACTCGTCACCTTCTTTAAACTCCTTTGTGTGAAAGCTGTTTTACAAATAAACTTTAAAAGGGTTTGCGCTATGCAGTGGTTTGTATTTAACCTAAACATGCTTAAGTGCCATGCAACACTGTGCATCTGCCCTCAACTCCAGTACAGACTTTTGAAATGGAATATCAGCACTTTTTGTGCAGTTTGGGTAGGATCTGGGCCTCAGGTTTCACTCTGTAGCACAGAGTGGTGATTGTACTCAGATGGTGATTGTACTCAGGTTTAGCAGCTCTGCTCGGATTATTACAGTTTGATGAAAGTGTAATAAGGGATTAAATCCGCCTTGTGTTGTTAAGACCATTTAGAAGCCTCTAAGTCATAGGATTGCATGTGTTGGCTTTATCAGGGTGGATTTCATAGTCAGAATCATATTTTCTGTGTGAACCTTGCTTATTTTGCCCAAAAACCTACCCAGTGTCCAGAAACAATGAAAGTGTTCTGAACAATAAGTCTAAATCACAGTTGTATGCAACTTCAGAATCCTGCATTACAACCCAAAAAATGTATGTCAAAAAGCTACCACAGAGAGGAAGAGAGAGGTTGGTGGATGCCAATGTGATGTACGAGATGAATGAGAAATATTAATCTCAACCTAGTAGTATTGGTCATCACAGCATCAGCCCAGAAAGATATGAAGCAGGGATTGGACTGTGGGCTGAAGTTCAGACGCCTGACTATTCTCCTACCCCCTATCTTGGGACTTTCATTCCCAGGCCCAAGTTTCTCCCTGAGGGGCCCCAGTGGTAGACAGGATCCAGCTAGTAAGCAGTCCTAGGCCATGAGGCTCTTCCTTAGAATGGATGCATGTCTGAACCTAACTGTTTCCTCAACCATGATTAGGCCTACAACAGTGTAGTCTCCACTTACCATGCTCCCAAGCCTTGTTCATCACTGGGCTGTTGGGGAAGTCTGGAAGTGGAAATCGAGGCTAACAACATCCTGGCTCTGTTGCCCCACGACTATGCCGGGGCCTGAAGGAGAGCCAGAGCCACATCAAGGAGGAGTGCTCCATTCAGAAAAGCTCACTTCTCAACTGTGCTGCTGCTTATGGCTCATTAACATTCCAAGCTTGATGTGCTCTGCATACAAGATCCCAGATGTGTTTTGTTTTTGTCCCGTGTAAATATTCATTTATTTTTTGTATACATTGAAATAATTAAATCTCTTTTTTCCATTTTCAAATTAAATATACCTTCCTGCAACCCGCCTCACTCAATGTGGTACGGATCTGCTATTTTCTTAGACCTTATAACTAGAGGTCGACCGATTAATCGGAATGGCCGATTAATTAGGGCCGATTTCAAGTTTTCATAACAATCGGAAATCTGTATTTTTGGGCGCCGATTTGATTTTTAATTAAACATTTTATACCTTTTATTTAACTAGGCAAGTCAGTTAAGAACACATTCTTATTTTCAATGACGGCGTAGGAACGGTTGGTTAATTGCCTTGTTCAGGGGCAGAACGACAGATTTTCACCTTGTCAGCACGGGGATCCAATCTTGCAACCTTACGGTTAACTAGTCCTACGCTCTAACCACCTGCCTCTCGTTGCACTCCACTCCACAACTGCCTGTTACGCGAATGCAGTAGAAGCCAAGGTAAGTCGCTAGCTAACATTAAACTTATCTTATAAAAAACAATCAATCATAATCACTAGTTAACTACACATGGTTGATGATATTACTAGTTTATCTAGAAGCTTGTCCTGCGTTGCATATAATCGATGCAACGCTGGGGGATGATTTAACAAAAGCGCATTTGCGGAAAAAAGCACAATCGTTGACCACTGTGCCTAACCAACACGATGCCTTTCTTAAAATCAATACACAGAAGTATATATTTTTAAACCTGCATATTTAGCTAAAAGACATCCAGGTTAGCAGGCAATATTAACCAGGTGAAATTGTGTCACTTCTCTTGTGTTCATTGCACGCAGAGTCAGGGTATATGCAACAGTTTGGGCAGCCTGGCTCATTGCGAACTAATTTGCCAGAATTGTACGTAATTATGACATAACATTGAAGGTTGTGCAATGTAACAAGAATATTTAGATAATATTAGATAAAATACGGAACCGTTCCGTATATCACTGAAAGAATAAACGTCTTGTTTTCGAGATGATAGTTTCCGGAATCGACCATATTAATGACCTAAGGCTCGTATTTCTGTGTGTTATTATGTTATAATTAAGTCTATGATTTGATAGAGCAGTCTGACTGAGCGATGGTAGGTAGCAGCAGGCTCATAAGCATTCATTCAAACAGCACTTTCGTGCGTTTTACCAGCAGCTCTTCGCAAGCACAGCTCTGTTCATGACTTCAAGCCTATCAGCCTAATGGCTGGTGTAACTGATGTGAAATGGCTAGCTAGTTAGCGTGCTAATAGTGTTTCAAACGTCACTAGCTCTGAGACTTGGAGTAGTTATTCCCCTTGCTTTGCAAGGGCCGCGGCTTTTGTGGAGCGATGGGTAACGCTGCTTCGAGTGTGGCTGTTGTCGATGTGTTTCTGGTTCGAGCCCAGGTATGGGCGAGGAGAGGAACGGAAGCTATACTGTTACACTGGCAATACTATAGTGCCTATAAAAACATCAAATAGTCCAAGGTATATGAAATACAAATGGTATAGAGAGAAATAGTCCTATAAATACTATATTAACTTCAACCTAAAACCTCTTACCTTGGAATATTGAAGACTCATGTTAAAAGGACCCACCAGCTTTCATATGTTCTCATGTTCTGAGCAAGGAACTTAAACATTAGCTTTTTTTACATGGCACATATTGCACTTTTACTTCTCCAACACTTTGTTTTTGCATTATTTAAACCAAATTGAACATGTTTCATTATTTATTTGAGGCTAAATGGATTTTTATTGATGTATTATATTAAGTTAATATAAGTGTTCATTCAGTATTGTTGTAATTGTCATTATTATAAATAAAAATCGTCTGATTTAATCGGTATCAGCGTTGAAAAATCATAATTGGTCGACCTCTACTTATAACTGGAACCTCCATCAGAGCTAGTTAGCTACTAGCTATTTAGTTATTGTTAGCCACTGCTAGCGGTCTTTACCTATAGCTCAGACACCAGCCACTTTAGCCCGTATAATACCTGCCAGTTTGCACAGCGCAATATCAGCCCTGAGCATATTGGACTGCTTTTTTTCCCTCCACGATATCACCGGAATCCTGCCGCAAGCTCTGGACCATTACACTGGATCATTGCAGCTAGCTAGCTGCTACCGAGTAACTATTGTCCAGAAGCATGCACCAGTTAGCCTCGAGCTAGGCCCATCTCCCGGCTAGTAAACGAAGTACACCAACTACAATACCTCTCTTGCCAATTGGCCTGGACCCTTTGTCGACACGGAGCCCCGCCGATCCATCACGACTTGTCCCGTCAGTAGAGTTAGTCATGTTAAATAAGCATGCCCCTTTCAAATTTAGAACTAATGACAGATATAGCCCGTAGTTCACTCCAGAATTGACTGCCCTTGACCAACACAAAAACATCCTGTGGTGTCCTGCACTAGCATCGGATAGTCCGCGCGATATGCACATTTTCAGGGAAATCAGGAACCAAAATACTCACACAGTTAGTTAGTTAGTTAGGCTAGTTCCAAAAAGTTTTGGGACACTGTAAAGTCCATGGAGAATAAGAGCACCTCCTCCCAGCTGCCCACTGCACTGAGGCTAGGAAACACTGTCACCACTGATAAATCCACCATAATCCACGATAATCGAGAATTTCAATAAGCATTTCTCTACGGCTGGCCATACTTTCCATCTGGCTACCCTAGCCAACAGCTCTGCACCCCCCGCAGGAACTGGCCCAAACCCCCCGCTTCTCCTTCACCCAAATCCAGACAGCTGATGTTCTGAAAGAGCTGCAAAATCTGGATCCCTACAAATCAGCTGGGCTGGACAATCTGGACCCTCTATTCCGAAAAGTATCCGCCGCCAACCTCAAACTTCAACCTCTTTCGTATTATCTGAGATTCCTCAAGATTGGAAAGTGACTGCTGTCATCCCCATCTTCGAAGGGGAAGACACTCTAGACCCAAACTGTTATAGACCTATATCCATCCTGCCATGCCTTTCTAAAGTCTTCGAAAGCCAAGTGAACAAACAGATCACCGACCATTTCGAATCCCACCGTACCTTCTCCGTTATGCAATCCGGTTTCTGAGCTGGTTGAGAGCGTGGCTGAGGTGCACCCAACGTCCTAAACGGTATCATAACCGCCATCAATAAGAGACAATACTGTGCAGCCGTCTTCATCGACCTGGCCAAGGCTTTCGACTCTGTCAATCACCGTATTCTTATCGGCAGATTCAATAGCCTTGGCTTCTCAAATGACCGCCTTGCCTGTTTCGCCAACTACTTCTCAGAGTTCAGTGTGTCAAATCGGAGGGCCCGTTGTCCGGAACTCTGGCAGTCTCTATGGGGGTGCCACAGGGTTAAAATTTTCGGGCCAAGTTTTTTCTATGTCAATGTCACTCTTGCTGTGGGTGATTCTTTGATCCACCTTTACGCAGACGACACCATTCTGTATACATCTGGCCTTTCTTTGGACACTGTTAACCTCTTGCTTCTACTTGGGACGCTTGCGTCCCAACTAGAGCTCTGGAAATGCAAATGCGCTACGCTAAATGCTAATAGTATTAGTTAAAACTCAAAAGTTCATTAAAATACACATGCAGGGTATCAAATTAAAGCTACACTCGTTGTGAATCCAGGCAACAAGTCAGATTTTTAAAATGCTTTTCGGCGACAGCATGAGAAGCTATTATCTGATAGCATGCACCAATACACTACAACACAAAAGCACAGCAGGGGACATAAACAAAATAATTAGCATTTCGGCGTTACACAAACCGCACAATAAAATAGAAAACAGTCATTACCTTTCACCATCTTCTTTGTTGGCACTCCTAGATGTCCCATAAACACTATTGGGTCTTTATTTCGATTAAATCGGGCCATATAAAGCCAAGATATCGTTATATGTAGACTGTGTGATAAACAAAAAAAAACAGCGATTTCACAACGTAACGTAATTTTTTTAAATTCAAAAAGTAGACGATAAACTTTCACAAAACACTTCGAAATACGTTTGTAATGCTACTTTAGGTATTAGTAAACGTTAATAAGCGATAAAAATCATCCTTAGGCGATGTAAAAATCATTAGCTGTCGTCTTGGAAAAAATTTCACGAGAGAGCTCTTCCGGAATGATCTGGGCGGAGACCGGAGGTAAGTGGTGCCCCTGTTTCGGTTCAACCAAGAATCAAAGATGATTCAATTCACAAGACTCTAGACAACATGGGGATGCTGTGGGAGTTGAATGCTCGGTCTTATCTAATTCGGCTCACTGTTAACAATTGCTGGAAGTGTCGCAAGGATATTTATTTCCATTTTCTGTGATCAGGTTTTCCTGCGCTTTCCGATGTAACGCACGTTATGTTATAGCCACAGTCGTGATTTAACCAGTTTTAAAAACGTCCGAGGGTTTCCTATCCACACATTCTAACCATATGAACGTACTATATTCCTGGCATGAGTAGCAGGGCGCTGAAATGTTGCGCGATTTTTAACAAAATGTTCAAAAAAGTAGAGGGTCGACTTAAGAGGTTAACAAACCTCCAAACGAGCTTCAACGCCATACAACACTCCTTCCGTGGCCTCCAACTGGTCTTAAATGCTAGTAAAACTAAATGTATGCTCATCAACCGATCGCTGCCTGCACCCGCCCGCCCGACTAGCATCACTACTCTGGACAGTTCTGACTTAGAATATGTGGACAACTATAAATACCTAGGTGTCTGGACAGACTGTAAACTCTCCTTCCAGACTCACATTAAGCATCTCCAATCCAAAATTAAATCTAGAATCGGCTTCCTATTTCGCAACAAAGCCTCCTTAACTCATGCTGCCTAACATACCGTTGTAAAACTGACTATCCTACCGATCCTTGACTTCGGTGATGTCATTTACAAAATATCCTCCAACACTCTACTCAGCAAACTGGATGTAGTCTATCACAGTGCCATCCGTTTTGTCACCAAAACCCCATATACTACCCACCACTGCGACCTGTTGCTCTCATTGGTTGGTCCTCGCTACGTATTCGTTGCCAAACTCACTGGCTCCAGGTCATCTATAAGTCTTTGCTAGGTAAATCCCTGCCTTATCTCAGCTCACTGCTCACGATAGCAACACCCACCCGTAGCATGCGCTCCATCAGGTATATTTCACTGGTCATCCCCAAAGCCAACACCTCATTTGGCTGCCTTCCTTCCAGTTCTCTGCTGCCAATGACTGGAACGAATTGCAAAAATCACTGAAGCTGGAATCTTATATCTCCCTCTCTAACTTTAAGCGAAAACTTGAAATCGGCCCTAATTAATCGTCTATTCCGATTAATCGGTCGACCTCTAGTTCAGAGGAGACTGCATGAATCAGGCCTTCATGGTCGAATTGCTGCAAAGAAACCACGACTAAATGATACCAATAAGAAGAGACTTGCTTGGGCCAAGAAACACAAGATCTTTGTTTACAACTGCCGGGTCTTTGTGAGACGCAGAGTAGGTGAACGGATGATCTTGGCATGTGTGGTTCCCACCATGAAGCATGGAGGAGGTGTGATGGTGTGGGTGTGCTTTGCTGGTGACACTGTCAGTGATTTTATCTAGAATTCAAAGCACACTTAACCAGCATGGCTACCACAGCATTCTGCAGCGATAAGCCATCCCATCTGGTTTGTGCTTAGTGGAACTGTCTTTTGTTGTTCAATAGGACAATGACCCAACACACCTCCAGGCTGTGTAAGGGCAATTTGACCAGAAGGAGAGTGATGGAGTGCTGCATCAGATGACCTTGCATCCACAATCACCTGACCTCAACCCAATTGAGATGGTTTGGGATGAGTTGGACTGCAGAGTGAAGGAAAAGCAGCCAACAAGTGCTCAGCATATGTGGGAACTCCTTCAAGACTGTTGGAAAATAATTCCAGGTGAAGCTTGTTTTAGAGAATGCCAAGAGTGTGCGATGCTGTCATCAAGGCAAAGTGTGGCTACTTTGAAGAATCTCAAATATAAAACATATTTTGAGTTGTTAACTTTTTGGGGTTACTACATGATTCCATGTGTGTTATTTCATAGTTTTGATGTCTTCATCATTATTCTACAATGTAGAAAATATTAAGAATAAAGAAAAACCCTTGAATGAGTAGGTGTGTCCAAACAATACCCCCTTTTCCTCACCAATTTCGTGATATCCAATTGGAAGTTACAGTCTTGTCCCATCGCTGCAATTCCCGTACAGACGAAGGTCGAGAGCCATGCATCCTCCGAAACACGACCCTGTCAAGCTGCACTGCTTCTTGACACACTGCTCACTTAACCCGGAAGCCAGCCACACCAATGTGACGGAGAAAACACAGTTCAACTGGTGACCGAAGTCGGCGTGCATGCGCCCGGCCCGCCACAAGGAGTCGCTGGATAGCGATGGGACAAGGACATCCCGTCCTGCCAAACCCTCCCCTGACCCGGACAACCTCGGGTCTGTAGTGACGCCTCAAGCACTGCGGTGCAGTGCCTTAGACTGCTGTGCCACTGGGGAGGCCGGCTTTGTGTAATTCTATTAGACTTGTTCAAACCTGCTGCATACATTGTCCACTGTATAATACCTTCACCTGTGGCTAGATTCCCCTGTGACTTTAGGATGACACATGCTTTTTTCTCTTTCTCCTTAGCTTCCTGTTAAAACGGGACATCAGAACAACCACACCAAAGTCAGCACAGAGCACAACAAGGAATGTCTCATCAACATCTCTAAGTACAAGTTCTCCCACGTCATCAGTGGCCTCACGAACATACTAAAAAATGTGAACAACATGGTAAGTGGCATTTTTTAACGTGTCTCTTTTAGCTATGGGGATCACCACGTTGCATGTCATCAACTCTACCTCCTGGAAGGCGTGTATTGAGTCAAAACTCAGTCAACTCAAGTTTAGGATGCATGCTAAGGGCTGGAAGTGGTGTTTGCCAAATCACTGTGTCCTCTGTGTCTGTAACCTGTCCTGTACCCTCCCTTCCTCTCTCCAGCGGATATTCGGGGAAGCTGCTGAGAAGAACCTCTACCTCTCCCAGCTGATTATCCTGGACACACTGGAGAAGTGCCTGGCATCGGTGAGGAAAACCTTTACAGTCTGCATCTACTGTATACCTTATTAAGCCACCATTTAGTTGGTCTGCTAACCAACCCCCTACACTTGCTTCTGTGTGTTTGTTGTGTATAAACATTTCCCCATTTTTGTTTTTCCCTAGCCTGTCCCATATTAGTCCTATGGCCTCCCTCAACTCAAACAGTTTTCTGTTGACTGAATTTAATTTAACATTGCCAGTCAAGAGCATTGGCCTCAAAATATTGCACCAATATTCTAAAATGCTTTAAGTATCCCAACACAACGCCAGTATTACATTGGTTCAATGGATCATGGATGCCCCTGTTCTCTCTCTCTGCTTTTTCCAGACACATAGACCTACACTTAAACCCCTTTCTTCACTCGTGCGTTCTCTTCACTTCTGAAATAGGTGCCTCAGTTCTGCAACCCTGCAGCAGAAGATTACATTTCCAGGTGTTTCCTCAACTTGAGTTAGTGCTTTCACAGCCTCCAATGGGATCGCTGAGAGTTTCCTGTATAGGTTTTTCATTAGGGCATGTCGTCAGATGGAAGCCAGCTGCTCCCCTCATGGACGCTATGGAATTCTCGTTAGAATTTGAGTTACAAATGTTTAAGTATAGTAGTAGCCTTATTTTGTGTTAAGACTATTTCCTACATATGGGTGAGCTACAGGTTTGGAATGCAGTTGTATGCAGTCTGTCCTGGTATGAGGCTGCCAGTTTGACTCGTGTCGTTTTGGGAATTAGCCAACGGGAGCACTGGTGAATCCCAGGTAGGGACATGCTGTGTTTGTGCCACTGAGCAAGGCACTTAACCCACATAAGTGTATTTCATGTCCAGCTGTATGAATCCAAAATATGTGAGAAGTTGCCTCTGATAACCTGAAAAGAACTCATTGTTTTCTCAGAGAACCTGGAGACGCCAGCTTACACACACCCTATCCTCTCATGTCTTCTCTCTCTTTGTCTCTGTATTCCTCTTGTGTGTATGTACTAACATGTACGTGGAACTGATAGATGCACACACACACTACATGTTACTGTTTTTAAATGTATGTAAATTGTAAAGTCTTTTGTCTGTAAATTATTTTTCGTTATGTGTTGGACCCCAGTAAGACTAGCTGACATCGGCTAACGGGGATCCTAATAAATCAAATAAAATCCTCCCAGCAATCAAAGGACTGCCTGCGTCTGGACGAGACCATGCTGGTGAAGCAGCTGCTGCCAGAGATCTGTCACTTCATCCACACGTACCGCGAGGGCCACCAGCACGCTGCTGAGCTCCGTGCCTCCGCCTCAGGGGTCCTCTTCTCCCTCAGCTGCAACAACTTCAACGCTGTTTTCAGCCGCATCTCCACCAGGTAACCCTGATCCTGAGGAACTGCAGACTGTGTTGGCTAATTAATTCACTGTCACTATCACTGTGTTGATGAGCAGTTGATCAGATGTGTTAGTACAGGGCTGGAATAATATGTTCTTCCAAGGTCAATGGCAACTGACCTACATTATCTTTTGTGGAAAAATGCATTTGTGTCTTCAAAAACTTCCACCAGACCTGATTTTCCCAAAAGTGTAATATTACAAATATTTCAAATGAAGTTATGTCTTCAGAAGTAATGATGAGGTGACTGTTTGGGCACCCTTTCTACTTATGCCATATGCCTTGTTTGCATACCTCAGCACTTCAGTTAAACAGCCAGCCATGGACAATGTCACTGTGAATGAACTGTTAACCCAGTCATGACTGAAATCCCTCCCTCCCCACCCAGGATGTTCAGGATGGTGCAAAGTTACAGAATGTTCAGATGAACAATAAAACAGGGAATCCTGTTACCTCTATTAGGTTAATTGTCCCCCACAATGAAATCGGGAAGGGGACTGTGGATCTGCCTCTGTCCGTTAGTATGTTTGTCACATGCGATATCTCAGACAGTGCTGGCCCGATTTTTACTGAACTTGGATTAATAACGCGTCTTGCCATAGAGATACAACATTTACAAAATTACACTGATTGGCTAAAGGGGGTGCTATAGTATTCAACTGAAATTCCAAATGATGAACAAGCATATCTCCAGTCCCGTTTGAACTATTGTCATGAAATGTGGTTCATATATGCAGCCCCTCATGAGCAACTAGGTTCCCATAACAACCTATATAATTTTGGTACTTACAAATTACATTTCTTTCCACACAACATACTTTGTAATAATTGTCTCTAATTGACACAAGGAGCAATACATCATCCATGGGGGACATGTTTACTGTAGACTGGCAACATTCAGAAAGTTTCACGTCATTGATACACTCATGTCAGTTTCCTGTCTTGAAGGATGAGGGGGATGATGTCAAAAAGGCAACCTCTACAAGGCTGTCCTCTTTTCCCTCTCTTCCACCCCCTCTTCTTTCCCTCCTTTCTCCTGAGAAACTGGTAGAATTATATCTCTGCATGTCATGTTTGACTGGACGAACTTGTTCCATGGCAGTGTCTGAGAGTCCTTATCCATTGTGTTCTCCCTCAGGTTGCAGGAGCTGACAGTCTGCTCAGAAGACACTGTGGATGTGCACGATATAGAGCTCATGCAGTACATCAACGTGGACTGCTCCAAACTTAAAAGACTGCTCCAAGGTAGCTACACACTCATCAATTCCTTGTTTGTCATACTCTTTTTTTAAATAGTTTTTTGCTAATACTCTATTACTTTTTACTACATCCTCTCAGAAACGGTATTAAAATTCAAAGCCCTGAAGAAACCTGCCCAACTTGCTGTCATTAACAGTTTGGAAAAGGTTTGTGCACCAATATATCTATATTCAGTGCTGCTGTTTTGTGTTTATGAAGTTGGTGTATTATTATATACTACATGTCCAAAGGTATGTGGACACCCCTTCAAATGAGTGGTTTTGGCTATTTCAGCCACACCAGTTGCTGACCGGTGAGCCGTGAAGTGATGGGCCACAAGCTCACAGAATGGGACCACTGAGTGCTGAAGTGCGTAGTGTACTTGCCTGTTTTTGGTTGCAATACTCACTACCGAGTTCCAAACTGCCTCTGGAAGCAACGTCAGCACAAAAACTGATGTCGGGCCGAGCAGACGCACACAAGCCTAAGATCACCATGCGCAATGGAAAGCGTCGGCTGAAGTGGTGTAAAGCTCATCACCATTGGACTCTGGAGCAGTGGAAACGTGTTCTCTGGAGTGATGAATCACGGTTCACCATGTGGATGCCAGGAAAATGCTACCTGCCCCAATGCGTAGTGTCAAGTGTACAGTTTGGTGGAGGAGGAACAATGGTCTGTGGCTGTTTTTCATGGTTCAGGCTAGGCCCCTTAGTTCCAGTGAAGGGAAATCTAAACTCTACAGCTTACAATGACATTCTAGGCGATTCTGTGCTTACAACTTTGTGGCAACAGTTTGGAGAAGGCCCTTTCCTGTTTCAGCATGACAATGCCCCCATGCACAAAGCAAGGTCCATACAGAAATGGTTTGTTGAGACCGGTGTGGTAGATCTTGACTGGCCTGCACAGAGCCCTGACCTCAACCCCATCGAACACCTTAGGGATGAATTGGAACGCCGACTGCGCGCCAGGCCTAATCGCACAACATCAGTGCCCAACCTCACTAATGCTCTTGCAGCTGAATGGAATCAAGTTTCCGCAGCAGTGTTTGAACATCTAGTGGAAAGCCTTCCCAGTAGAGTGGAGGCTGTTATTGTAGCAAAGGGGGACCAACTCCTTATTAATGCCCATGATTTTAGAATGAGATGTTTGACTAGCAGGTGTCCACATATCATTGAACATGTAGTGTATTATTCATGGTATTCACTACTGCCACCTCTTGGCTGCTGGTGAAATGTTTAAAATACAATTTTCCACTTTGAGGACATCACAGGTTGCAGGTTTCCATTGATGCAGGTTTCCATTGATGCAGGTTTATTGGAAAAAACATTGAAATGTGTAATGAAATGACAGCTATAGGAAAAATGCTCTAAAGATTGACACCATTTTTTAAATGTTCTTTATTGCTACAAATGATGATAGAAGCAATGTTTTTCAAATAAATGTTGATTGCCGAATAGTGTTGACGGTACGCAGAGCACTATGCAAGTTTTACTAAGTTTTACTATCCCATTATTTCAGATCAACTGCAGTGCAAGGTTCACCATGACAATAAATTGGCACATAGGAATTATTAGACTATGGCAGATTAGTAAATTCTTGCGCTCTATCCATGCTGGCCTTTGTGGGCTACCTGAGACATGGGACAGATGGCTGGGAGGGAATCCAGGCTGTCGCCATATTATTCATGTGCAATTTGCCTAAATGGATAATGGAAACACTTCAACTCCTTCATGTTTATTCAACACTAGGTTTTTGTGAAAACGTCTTCTGTTTGTTGGTGTGACGTCATTACGTCCAGCTGTTTTTATCGACACAAGACAGTTGGATGGAAATGCACCGTAGCAGGCAATTGATCTGTGGCTTCGGAGTGTATTCAGACCCCTGGACTTTTTCCACATTTTGCAAATGTATTAAAATGATTTTCTATTCAAATGTTCTAAATGTCACCAATAAATCACTGGAAAAGTTAATGGAAACATAGCTACTGTCCCATTCTAGAGAGGACAGTTCTAAATATTTGTGTTCCTCCCCAGGCCTTTTGGAACTGGGTAGAGAACTACCCTGATGAGTTTACCATGCTCTACCAGAGACCACAGACAGACATGGCAGGTCAGTATTCTCAAGTGCCTTGTATTGGACTGAAACACAATGCAGATGCTATCATTACATGCACTTTTCATTTGACTTTTTTTTTTAAAATGTGAAATCTTCAGTCTCAAAGGGACTGTAGGGAACCGATCAGGACGATAAATAAGAAGTATGATGAGTTAAGGGCTATCTCACTCGTCTGTCTGGCACGCCCTTTAGATGCTGCGGAGAGGCTGTTTGACCTGGTGGACAGCTTTGCTGAGAGTGCCAAGAGGAAGGCAGCGGTGTGGCCTCTACAGATCATCCTCCTCATCCTCTGTCCCGAGATCACACACATCATCTCTCGAGAGGTGGTGGAGGAGAGCAAGGCCAACAAGGTGAGATGAGTGCGCGCACACACACACTGGGATTAAATAGGTAGTGTGGCTGATAGAGAAAGCAACTATCTTGTTACAGAAGCTGTTCCTGGAGAGCTTGAGGAAGGCTCTAGCAGGCCAGGGGGGCAGCAAGCAACTAACAGAGAGTGCAGCCATCGCCTGTGTCAAACTGTGCAAGGCCTCCACCTACATCAACCGGGAGGACCACTCAGGCATCTTCCTCCTGGTGCAGTCCATCATGGTGGACCTCAAGGTCAGATAAACGAAACACTCTGTCGCCCTCTGGGGGCTAGGGAACACTACAGCAGTGGTGTCTGGGTTTTATGTTCGTCATTCCAGTCGTGGAGTAAAATTGACAGTCCTTTCTATATAGAACATTTCTATCTACAACGTCCTGAACGGTAAACAATGATTGATATGCCTATGGCTACCCCTTAGACTTTTATAGTGCAACTTTTGAGCTAGTGCTACCGCTATGGAGCTATGACCATTTTGCTAATACCTATCCAATCCTTTCAGACCTTCACAAAGCCCCTTGCGTAAGGGTTAATTGGGAAATTGGTTAATTTGGAATATTGCAGACGGTCACATACAGACACTTATCTATCCCATCAGGCCCTGCTCTTCAACCCCACCAAGCCCTTCTCTCGCGGGGCAGGCAGCCAGAACGCAGACGTGGACCTCATGATCGACTGCTTCGTCTCCTGTTTCCGTATCAACCCTCACAACAATCAGCACTTTAAGGTCAGTCAGTCTGCTCAGCGCATTGGCAGAAAATGTGCAGACCATGTCTGAATGATACCTCGGTGTCAAAGCGGCTTTTTGACGAAACATTAATAAAGACAATCTCCTCAGGTCTGTTTGGCCTCCGCCTCCCCCTCTACCTTTCACTTTGTCCTGGTCAACTCCCTGCACAGAATCATCACCAATGTAAGTTTGTACCGTCTCCACTACTACTTCCTACCAAGTTCAGTCGAAGTACATTTGATAGGACAGTGCTGATCTCATTGGCCTTTCCCACAGCAGTGCAATATTAATGATCTTCTATCCTCTTCATCCTTTAGTCTGATCTGGACTGGTGGCCTAAGATTGATGCAGTGTACTGCTACTCTGGAGAGCTGCGACTAATGTTCTCAGACACTCTGAGCCGAGTGATGCAAGGCCTTCACACACATGCCCCACTACGCATGACGCCGGTGAGAAAGGGACTACACACACGCGCACATTCACACTCACTTTCACACCAATCGTTTGAAACACCTTTAGTTTTCCTGTGTAAGCGAACCTCTTAGGAAAAGTATGTATTAGCTACACCTAAATGTACAACTTCTCTCTCTGACAGACTCTGTCATTTAAAGAGAAAATGACCACCAGCCTTAAGTTCAAAGAGAAAACCACAGACCTGGATACACGCAGCTACAAGTGCCTCCTCCTCGCTCTGGTCAAACTCATCCACGCTGACCCCAAACTCATGCTGCACGTAAGTCTGACACCAACCACCACATACAGTTGAAGTCTGAGTTTTACATACACTTAGGTTGGAGTCATTACAATTCGTTTTTCAACCACTCCACAAATTTCTTGGGACCACGCAGCCGTCATAGCGCTCAGGAAGGAGACGCTTTCTGTCTCCTAGAGATGAACGTACTTTGGTGAGAACTGAAAATCAATCCCAGAACAACAGCAAAGGACCTTGTGAAGATGCTGGAGGAAACCGATGCAAAAGTATCTATATCTACAGTAAAATGAGTCCCATATTGACAGAACATGAAAGGCCACTCAGTAAGGAAGAAGCCACTGCTCCAAAACCGCCATAAAAAAGCCAGATTACGGTTTGCACATGGAGACAAAGATCGTACTTTTTGGAGAAATATCCTATGGTCTGATGAAACAAAAATAGAACTGTTTGGCCATAATGACCGAATAAAGTGGTGATTCTAACTGACCTAAAACAGGGACTTTTTACTAGGATTAAATATCAGGAATTGTGAAAAACTGAGTTTAAATGTACTTGGCTAAGGTGTATGTAAACTTCCGACTTCCACTGTATATACTGAGACAATGTCCCTTGGTTCTGTTTGAATAGTTAATCACCCTCCCTTCCACTTATGTGTGTGGTTCGATTTCCTCTCCGCCCTTGTGTTCACCCATACATACATGCATGTTTGACATTGTGTGTGTTGTAGAACCCAGGGAAGCAGGCTCAGGAGACCCAGAGCAGCACAGCAGAGCTGATCGCAGGCCTGGTGCAGCTAGTGCCCTTGGTCAATACAGCCCAGCTTTCCCAGGAGGCCATGGAGGTCAGTTCACACTCCTTCTCTCCCTTACTCTCACTCCATCTTACTCTGCTTCTTTATTCTTTCTCATTCTGTCCACTACAGTTCTATTCCCTAGCAATGAATTATCAACTTCAAGTAAGGCATATTTCTCCCTATCTGTCTCTCTCTCCCTGCCCAGGCTCTGCTGGTGCTGCACCTGCCTGAGACCATTGAGCTGTGGAACCCTCAGGCCCCCATTGAAACCTTCTGGGACATCAGGTACAAGGACATGGTTTAGTTCTGGGGGCTTTTCAGTCCAGAGATAATCCATGTAGACAGACACACTGGTCATGGATTCAGTAGTAGTCCCAGTCTTTAGGGGTGTGTGTTGAGATTCCATTGGGCTCTAACACTGGCCTATCCCATTGCAGCTCCCTGGTTCTCTTCCTGATCTGCAAGAAGCTGATTGGTCACCAGATGGTGAACAGTACAGAGGTGTTGAAGTGGCTGAGGGAGATCCTTATCTGCAGGAACAAGTTCCTCCTAAAGAACAAGGTGAGGTCAGGGACTCTAACCTCACATCAGAATAACCATTGAGGGCTAGTTTCCCAGATGCAGATTAAGCCCAGTTCTGAACTAAAAAGCACTTTCAATAGAGAATTTCCATTAAAAATAATGTTTAAGTCTAGGACTAGCTTAGGTCTGGAAAACTGTCCGGAGTGTTTTTCAGTTATACAAGTCAAATACACGTGTTGGACATGTCTAAATGTGTGTTGGACGTGTCTAACTCCTCTCTGCTCGCCCAGGAGTGTGCCACGCAGGGCAGTGGAATCCCCATCTGCAGACAGGCCCAGACCAAACTGGAGGTGTGTCTATACATGTTTCTGTGGAGCCCTGACACCGAGGCCGTGCTGGTGGCCATGTCCTGCTTCAGACACCTGTGTGAGGAGGCTGACATCCGCTGTTCCGCTGACGAGGTGCTCGTCCAGAACATCCTGCCCAACTACGCCACCTTCACAGAGTTCGCCTCCGTCAGCAACATAATGGCCACCGGTCAGTAAAAACACTATGTTTTGAACACCACTATAACATGCTCTGAGAGTCACTAAAAAGGCCAACGGTTTCAGACAGTGACTCCGCTACTTGTTTCTCTGTTTGGTAGGACGTTTCACCCTGCAGAAGAGAGTGATGGCCTTGTTGAGAAGGATAGAGCACCCCACTGCAGGAAACACTGAGGTGTGAAAGAATAAAGAAGCATAAAATACAGTTTATCCTTGCTTACATCCTTCCAGTATTAGTGACTTGTCCCTTCTTGTTTCCATGTCTCACCCCAGGCATGGGAGGACACGCATGCAAAATGGGAGCAGGACACCAAACAGATTCTGAACTTTCCCAAAAACAAGGTGGAGGATGGTCAGGTAAGAGCACTTACATTTTAGGATTTGGGTGTGTTTCACTATTAATAAAAAATAATATAGGGACCATTGCTCTAAACTCTACCCCATTTGTCTCCCCCTGCAGGAGTGGATCAACATGACAGGCTTCCTGTGTGCTCTGGGTGGGGTGTGTCTGTCCCAGCACAGCAAGCCCTGTGGCCCCACCACCTACAGCCCCCCCATGGGCCCCATGAGCGAACGCAAGTACTCTATGGTCTCTGTGGGCGTCTGTGAGGTCTCCAACGCTGCAGCTGGAGCCTCAGCCACCTGCTCCTCCTCTTCCTCCACTGAAACCCCCCTGGGCAGGTTCCTGGACCGCCTGCTGGTCCTGCTGGTATGTGGTCATGAGAGGGTGGGTCTACACGTCCGCACCAACGTCAAGGAGCTGCTGGGGCTGGAGCTCAGCCCGGTCCTGTACCACATGCTCTTCAACAAGCTAAGGAACAGCATCGGACGCTTCTTCGACACACAGGGGCCGGTGAGTGGATGGGCTGCGGAGGAGGATGGGGCACGTTAACCAATTATTTGAATTGTATTAGTGTAGAATGTCATTCTAGGGAGTTTTACAGGGGGATGGTGACTTTTTTGCTGATTGCAGCACAGAGTCCTGCCTGCGCTGATGTTGTTGAATTTCATTAGTTCATTATAAAGCTGATTTGTTGACATTAGCAGGAAAGTAGTTTAAACTGATTTAATTAATCTGTCTCTGTGCCCTTGCAGGTCCCCATCAATGACACTAACACACAGTTTGTGGAGCAGACCATTGCCATCATGAAGAACCTACTGGATAACCATGCTGAGGGCAGCTCAGAGCACCTTGGACAGGCCAGCATAGAGACCATGATGCTCAACCTGGTCAGGTGAGAGACAAACACTCACAGCTTATGAAATACCTAATCAGTTGTCACTCTTCAGGACCTCATTCGGTCTGATCTCACCCCCCCCCCAGGTACGTGCGTGTCTTAGGCAACACGTTGCATGCCATCCAGATGAAAACCAAGCTGTGCCAGCTGGTGGAGGTGATGATGGAGAGACGAGACGACCTGTCCTTCTGCCAGGAGATGAAGTTCAGGTGAGCGACAGAGACGGCACTCCCTCCTGGACAGACCTAAACTCTAGCTTAACGCTAGCCAAACTAGCTAAATGCTACTTAAAGCTTCAGTCAGCAGTTCAAACAATTTCAAAAAGTTGGATTGGTCTGGAGAAATATTACCACTCCCAAATTCACAGACAGAGCTATAGAATGATCATACCTGATATAAAAATTATAGTTTTAACAATGCGTTGAGGCTATGTAGTGTTTTGTTTACATTTACTTAGTTTATAAACGTTGGAGTAAAAGAAGTGTATATTTTGAGTTCTGATGGGGTACGACAGCTCATGAGACATTTATAAGTTATATTCTTCAAGAATCAATCATTTTTGTTAATTCAACCCCTCACCACATCTGCCAGGAACAAGCTGGTGGAGTACCTGACAGACTGGGTGATGGGCACCTCCAACCAGGCTGCTGATGACGATATCAAGTGTCTGACCAGAGACCTGGACCAGGCCAGTATGGAGGCGGTGGTGTCTCTGTTAGCTGGCCTGCCTCTTCAGCCAGAGGAGGGAGACGGGGTGGAGCTGATGGAGGCCAAGTCCCAGCTCTTCCTCAAGTAACTACAACATGCTTTACTCATATACCTTCTTTTTTTTTTTGACCTTTATTTAACTAGTCAGTTAAGAACAAATTCTTACTTTCAATGACGGCCTAGGAACAGTGGGTTAACTGCCTGTTCAGGGGCAGAACGACAGATTTGTACCTTGTCAGCTCAGGGATTCGAACTTGCAACCTTTAAGTTACTAGTCCAACTCTCTAACCACTAGGCTACCCTGCCGCCCCATATACACTCTTATACCTTTTAGTCATGTAGCTGACGTGCTTATCCAGAGAGACTTAGTTATCTGTTGCTGCTCTTCAGCTTTCTGTTTACTGTGCATGCTGTAACATTTCCACGCACAAAATAAACTGTGTTTTCTGTATAGAAGTAAAGGAATACATTAACTTAAATGTGCACGTGATTTTAATTCAAACTGCCTGTTAAGTGTTCTGAACCCTGCTTTACCCCCTGTACCCAGGTACTTTACCCTGTTCATGAACCTGCTGAATGACTGCAGTGAGGTGGAGGATGATGGCCAGCCAGTGGTTGGGAGGAAGAGGGGCATGTCTCGACGCCTGGCCTCCCTCAGACACTGTACTGTCCTGGCCATGTCCAACCTCCTCAACGCCAACGTGGACAGCGGACTCATGCACTCTATCGGTGATCTACTGTAGCAGTAGTATTTCTCCACTTTTTTATAGTGCCAGGAAAGCTATAATGTTAGTCCTTCCATCTACCAAGGACCATAGCTTCCAAAATGAACAATCAAACCTCAAATATAATGTCCCTGTATCCTTTGCCACCCTTAATCTTTCTCTTGTGCCCCCTCTGTCGCTCTGTCTCTATCCGTCTCTCTCTCCTTCCCCCACCATCCACCCTTCTCCAGGTTTGGGCTACCATAAGGACCTGCAAACACGGGCCACCTTCATGGAGGTTCTGACTAAGATCCTCCAGCAGGGGACAGAGTTTGACACACTGGCAGAGACTGTGCTGGCAGACCGCTTTGAAAGGCTGGTGGAGCTGGTCACCATGATGGGAGACCAGGGAGAGCTGCCCATCGCCATGGCACTGGCCAATGTGGTGCCAGGATCCCAATGGGTATGTACGTAACACAGCCTTTTGGGTGACTAACCGTCACAATGATGAGCACTACAATAACAAACCTGATTTATTAGTAGAATCAGACATGGTAGTGCAAGGCTGGAGCAAACACCTGCATGTCCTGTAGCTCTCCAGGAAAAGGGTTTGCCACCCCTGTGCAAGTATGAAAATTTGAGGCAGTAGTTGTTGAAACATAGTGTGTCCTCCTGTGTCTTCTTCAGGACGAGCTGGCCCGTGTGTTGGTGACACTGTTTGACTCTCGCCACCTGCTGTATCAGCTGCTGTGGAATATGTTCTCCAAGGAGGTAGAGCTGGCTGACTCCATGCAGACTCTCTTCAGAGGCAACAGTCTGGCCAGTAAAATCATGACCTTCTGTTTCAAGGTAAAACCACATTTCTCTCCCATACAGACCATTTTAAATGGTATAACCTGAAGCACTCGCACCAAGCCTGGAATTTTAAATGCATTTTAATGTTGATATTCTTTGTGTTAGGTTTACGGGGCGGCGTACCTACAGAAGCTTCTGGAGCCTCTACTTAAAGGGGTCGTCACCACCCCAGAGTGGCACAACATCAGCTTTGAGGTGGACACAACCAGGTCGGAACATTAACCGGAAGCATTCCACCAGTTAGACTGTGGTAGCCTGGTGTGGTGGTAAAGGATAGCATGTCGATTTGAGCAATTTTGGGGGGTAACCTTTTTAAATGGAAGTTACCTAGGCAATCCTGACTTTTTAAAAATTGAATATCTGAAACATACAATATACTTGCAGTGAAGCTGCTCAACAACTACATCATACCAGTCATCCAACAGACTCCCATTCAGAGCGACACACAGAAGCCCCCACGGTCAAATCCCTGCTCAAGGGCACGTTGACAGATCTCCCACCAGGCCAAAAAACGTGAAGCCCAACCCCTCAAGGTTCCCCAATAGCTGTCCCTCAACCATTCGATACCCCTCCCACATACCCCCCCAAGAAAAACAAAAATACAATTAATTCCATTCCCCACCCCCAAGCAACCCCCAAAGCACCAACAACCAAGAGAATGAACTAAAGAGAAAAAAGAAAGTTGAGTGCTTTTATACAATAGAAGTCAGAAGTTTACATACACCTTAACCAAATACATTTAAACTCAGTTTTTCACAATTCCTGACATATAATCCTAGTAAAAATTCCCTGACTTAGGTTAGGATAACCACTTTATTTTAAGAATGTTAAATGTCAGAATAATACTAGAGAGAATTATTTTTTTCAGCTTTTATTTCTTTCTTCACATTCCCAGTGGGTCAGAAGTTTACATACACTCAATTAGAATTTGGTAGCATTGCCTTCAAATTGTTTAACTTGGGTCAAACGTTTTGGATAGCCTTCCACAAGCTTCCCACAATAAATTGGGTGAATTTTGGCCCATTCCTCTTGACAGAGCTGGTGTAACCGAGTCAGGTTTGAAGACCTCCTTGCTCGCACACACTTTTTCAGTTCTGCCCACAAATTTTCTATAGCATTGAGGTGAGGACTTTGATTGCCACTCCAATACCTTGACTTTGTTGTCTTTAAGCCATTTTCCCACAACTTTGGAAGTCTGCTTGGGGTCATTGTCCATTTGGAAGACCCATTTGCGACCAAGCTTTAACTTCCTCACTGTTTTGGAGCAGTGGCTTCTTCCTTGCTGAGCGGCCTTTCAGGTTATGTCGATATAGGACTCGTTTTTACTGTGGATATAGATACTTTCTCCAGCATCTTCACAAGGTCCTTTGCTGTTGTTCTGGGATTGATTTGCACTTTTCGCACCAAACTACGTTCATCTCTGGGAAACAGAACGCATCTCCTTCCTGAGTGGTATGACGGCTGCGTGATGCCATGGTGTTTATACTTGCGTACTATTGTTTGTACCGATTAATGTGGTACCTTCAGGCGTTTGGAAATTTGCTCCCAAGGATGAACCAGACTTGTGGAGGTCCACAATTTTCTTTCTGAGGTCTTGGCAGATTTCTTTTGATTTTACCATGATGTCAAGCAAAGAGGCACTGAGTTTGATGGTAGGTCTTGAAATACATCCACAGGTACACCCTGAATTGACTCAAATGATGTCAATTAGCCCATCAGAAGCTTCTGAAGCCAAGCTGTTTAACTTCTTTGGGCTGTGGACAGTATTGAGTAGCTTGGATGAATAAGGTGCCCAGAGTAAACTGTCTGCTACTCAGGCCCAGTTGCTAATATATGCATATTATTAGTAGTATTGGATAGGAAACACTGAAGTTTCTAACTGTTTGAATGATGTCTGTGAGTACAACAGAACTCATATGGCAGGCAAAAAATCCAACCAGGAAGTGGGTAGTTTTTCACCTATCGAAAAGTGTCTATGGGGTCAAATTGCACTTCCTAAGGCTTCCACTAGATGTCAAAAGTCTTTAGAACCTTGTGTGATGCTTCTACTGTGAAGTGGGGGCGAATGAGAGGGGAATGAGTCAGAGGTCTGCCAGAGAGCCACGAGCTGGTGACGCACGTGAGAGTGAGCTTGAATTCCATTTCATTTCTGAAGACAAATAAATTCTCCGGTTGGAACATTATTGAAGATTTATGTTAAAAACATCCTAAAGATTGATTCTATACATCGTTTGACATGTTTCTACGGACTGTAACAGAACTTTTCGTCTGCTCCTAGTGATCGCGCGTCATGAATTTGGATTACTGGGCTGAACACTCGAACAAAAAGGAGGTATTTGGACATAAATGATGGACATTATCAAACAAACATTTATTGTGGAACTGGGATTCCTGGGAGTGCATTCTGATGAAGATCATCAAAGTTAAGTGAATATTTATAATGCTATATCTGACTTTGTTGACTACACAACATGGCGTATATCTGTTTGGGTTGTTTTGGTCTCTGAGCGCCGTACTCAGATTATAGCATGGTGTGCTTTTTCCGTAAAGTTTTTTTGAAATCTGACACAGCGGTTGCATTAAGGAGAAATGTATCTATAATTCCGTGCATAACAGTTGTATATTTTATCAATGTTAATTAGGAGCATTTCTGTAAATTTATGTGGCTCTCTGCAAAATCACCGGATGTTTTGGAACCATGAACGTAACGAGCCAATGTAAACTGAGATTTTTGGATATAAATATGAACTTTATCGAACAACATGTATTGTGTAACATGAAGTCCTATGAGTGTCATCTGATGAAGATCATCAAAGGTTAGTGATGAATTTTATCTCTATTTGTGCTTTTTGTGATTCCTCTCTTTGACTGGTAAGATGGCTGTTTTTCTGTGACTTGGCTCTGACCTAACATAACCGTTTGGTTTGCTTTTGCTGTAAAGCCTTTTTGTAATTGGACACTGTGGTGGGATTAACAAGAAGTGTATCTTTTAAAATGGTGTAAAATACTTGTATGTTTGAGGAATTCTAATTATGGGATTTATGTTGTTTTGAATTTGGCGCCCTGCGCTTTCACTGGCAGTTGTCATACCGTTCGCGGGATCTCAGTCCAAAAAGGTTAAAGGCACAGTCAACTTAGCGTATGTAGACTTCTGACCCACTGGAAATGTCATAGTGAATTATAACTGAAATAATCTGTCTGTAAACAATTGTTGGAAAAATTACTTGTCATGAATACCGTATATGTCCTAACCGACTTGTCAAAACTATAGTTTGTTTATAAGAAATTTGTGGAGTGGTTGAAAAACGAGTTTCAATGACTCCAACCTAAGTGTATATAAACTTCCGACTTCAACTGTATTTAATAATCTCAACCCACCCAATTCATATTCATTATATACAGTGGGGCAAAAAAGTATTTTGTCAGCCACCAATTGTGCAAGTTCTCCCACTTAAAAAGATGAGAGGCCTGTAATTTTCATCATAGGTACACTTCAACTATGATAGACAAAATGAGAGAAAAAAATCCAGAAAAACACATTGTAGGATTTTTCATGAATTTATTTGCAAATTATGGTGGAAAATAAGTATTTGGTCAATAACAAAAGTTTATCTCAATACTTTGTTATATACCCTTTTTTGGCAATGACAGAGGTCAAACGTTTTCTGTAAGTCTTCAAGGTTTTCAAACACTGTTGCTGGTATTTTGGCCCATTCCTCCATGCAGATCTCCTCTAGAGCAGTGATGTTTTGGGGCTGTTGCTGGGCAACACGGACGTTCAACTCCCTCCAAAGATTTGTGATCTGGAGACTGGCTAGGCCACTCCAGGACCTTGAAATGCCTCTTACGAAGCCACTCCTTCGTTGCCCGGGCGGTGTGTTTGGGATCATTGTCATGCTGAAAGACCCAGCCACGTTTCATCTTCAATGCACTTGCTGATGGAAGGAGGTTTTCACTCAAAATCTCACGATACATGGCCCCGTTCATTCTTTCCTTTACACGGATCAGTCGTCCTGGTCCCTTTGCAGAAAAACATCCCCAAAGCATGATGTTTCCACCCCCATGCTTCACAGTAGGTATGGTGTTCTTTGGATGCAACTCAGCATTCTTTGTCCTCCAAACACGACGAGTTGCCTTTTTACCAAAAAGTAATATTTTGGTTTCATCTGACCATATGACATTCTCCCACTCTTCTTCTGGGTCATCCAAATGCTCTTTAGCAAACTTCAGACGGGCCTGGACATGTACTGGCTTAAGCAGAGGGACACGTCTGGCACTGCAGGATTTGAGTCCCTGGCGGCGTAGTGTGTTACTGATGGTAGGCTTTGTTACTTTGGTCCCAGCTCTCTGCAGGTCATTCACTAGGTCCCCCCGTGTGGTTCTGGGATTTTTGTGATCATTTTGACCCCACGGGGTGAGATCTTGCGTGGAGCCCCAGATTGAGGGAGATTATCAGTGGTCTTGTATGTCTTCCATTTCCTAATAATTGCTCCCACAGTGGATTTCTTTAAACCAAGCTGCTTACCTATTGCAGATTCAGTTTTCCCAGCCTCGTGCAGGTCTACAATTTTGTTTCTGGTGTCCTTTGACAGCTCTTTGGTCTTGGCCATAGTGGAGTTTGGAGTGTGACTGTTTGAGGTTGTGGACAGGTGTCTTTATACTTATAACAAGTTCAAACAGGTGCCATTACAGGTAACGAGTGGAGGACAGAGGAGCCTCTTAAAGAAGTTACAGGTCTGTGAGAGCCAGAAATCTTGCTTGTTTGTAGGTGACCAAATACTTATTTTCCACCATAATTTGCAAATAAATTCAATTAAAAAAACCTACAATGTGATTTTCAGGATTTTTTCTCTCTCATTTTGTCTCATAGTTGAAGTGTAACTATGATGAATATTACAGCCCCCCCCCCCCCCATCTTTTTAAGTGGGAGAACTTGCACAATTGGTGGCTGACTAAATACTTTTTTGCCCCACTGTAGATGGGCACTTTTTTTTTTTGTCTAGTTTAGAGCGTCCCAGATATAGCAAAATATTTTTTTGCTCATATGATTTAAAAAAACAAATCGTCAGGAGTAGGCAGCGCCATAAGTGAGTAAACTGAGATATGTCTAAGGAGTTGAACAGTTTTTTTTCTTCATAAATAGACCGTTATTTACCTCTTTGCAGGTTGCAGGATCTTGTCTATTTTTACAAGTTTTCTATAGAAATTCATTGCGGAGAGCTAATTTATATCTTTTGTGATACGAATACGGAGTATGTCTACTTCACTGTCAGCCCATTTTATAGGTAAACTGCAGGGTAATGTAAGAGTTGTATTTTTAAAGATCCAATACGTAATATTGAACTTTTCTGGACTAAAACCTAATTATGATAAATGTAATCTAGATCTTCAATGAGACATTGCAGGGATCTAGCTTGCGGACTTGATATAAAACTTGAGTCATCGCCATACATGGACACCTTTGTTTTAAGCCTTGGATTTCTAATCCTCTGTTGTTATTGGATCTGATTTTAATAGCTAGCATTTCGATGGCCATAACGAAAAGATATGTTGACAGTGGACTCCCTTGTTTAACTCCTCTTGACAATTCAAAACTCTGAGAAGTAGCCGTTATTTACTATTTTACACCTGGGGTTGCTATACATTTCTTTTACCCATTTTATAGGAGAATTGTCTCAATTTAATTGCATTTCGCTAGTATTTTTGCATTACAACATTTAAGTGCAAGGGGCCTCCAGTTTTTTAGATATACTGGGTCTTTATATTTGCCATCTGGGACTGTTTTAATAATATAGAAATCAGACCTTCCTGCTGAGTACCTGACAGACTACCATTTCTATAGGCGTAGTTAAAACAATCTAACAATGGCGCTTTTAGTATCTCAAAAACGGTTTGACATACCTCTACCGGTATGCTATCAAGCCCTGGGGTTTTTCCAGACTGAAAGGATTTAAAAGCCTCAAAGTTCTTCCTCTGTAATTTGGCCTTCGGACTGATTTGATTTGTTAATTTTCAATTTTTTATATTATTTGTAAAGAATTCCTTACCGTAATCTTCATTCAGTGGGAGAAGATGAGACGGAAAAGAGAACGTCTGCCTAAAATAATAAGCTTCCTCTTTTGAAATATTATTCGGAGAATCATAGATGACTCCCGTCTTCAGTAACGAGTTTATGCAAAAAAAAAACTGTACTGTTAGTTCATTGATTTCCCTTGTTAGTCTTGTCTCTAGCCAGAAACTGCTTTTTCATTATTGATGAATAATGAATTGAATGACCTCAGACGGTACATTTTAAAGGTATCTGAAACAATAAGGGGATTTGCTTAACCTACTGGAAAAATTCAGTTATAAATGATTTTGTCTCAGTTAAATTGTTGTCCTCCAGTAAACTTTGATTAAATTTCCAATATCCCGTCTACGTGGAAAATCTATGAGTTATGTGAACGCCAATTAGATGATCCGATCGCATTCTGTCTCCTATTTAAAACTTTTGATGCACGAGAGAAAGATACAAAGTAGTCAAGACGACTAGCTTGATTAAGTCTCCTCCATGTATATCTCACTAAGTCAGGGTTTTTTAGTCTCCAAATAGACACTATTTCTAATGTGTCCATAATATTTGTGATTTCTTTTAAGGGCACGGTGATGATAGTTTGTAGAGTGATTACCTTCATGGTCCATTGAGGTACTTAACACTTTGTTAAAATCTCTTACCATAATGATTGACTTTATTTCAATCGTGAATGACAGTTGTCGGACTTTCCCCTTCCTCTCTCTTCCCCCTCTCTTTTTGTCCTCTCCACCCTCCCCTCTTTGTAGACTAGAACAGTCAGAGAACCTTGACGAGAACCAGCGGAACCTTCTTCAGATCACAGACCGGTTCTTCCTGGCCATTATCAACTCCTCCAGCGAGTTCCCGCCACAGCTACGCAGTGTGTGTCACTGTCTCTACCAAGTAGGTTCATTCCCCACCTCTGGCCTCACGCTGCTCTCTGGGTGGGTGGCGTGTGTTACTGTCGCCTACACCCTTACAAGCCACTGGCTTTCTTCCATACTGTGCTAATAATGGCACTAGGCCACATCTCTCACTCTCTCTAATACACACAGGCACAACCTTCGTACTTTTCTCTGACTTTCCACTAACGTTGCTGCTATACGTCCTCTGCCCTCTTCTACGTGTTCGCTCTTCATGTACTGTGACAGAACAGATTAAGGACTGTCCCTTCAATGGTGGTGGTTGGGAAAGGGGGAACATATGCAGATGAATTAACTGACTACAGCAACATCAAGACGCCACAAAGCAGCTAGTGTCCCTACTGTCAATAAACTGCTTACACACACCTCCGTTTCCATTAAGCCTAACTTTTCCATGAAAGAACACCTCTGTATGGACACACACTCCACTCGCCTATTTCCTGTTTCCATCTGCATGTCTGATGAGCCGAGACCGCTGCCCTCTGCTTCCACAAAAACTGACTTTCTCTCTATACTGACTTAAAGCAACACATCAAATGTTTCGATATCTCAATGAGATGAACGCGGGGTGCTTTGGAACCACTAATGTTATTTTGTTGGACACAACACCAAAATAGCACAGAATATTAAACTGATGCATATCGATCTCCCTTCGCTCGATACAATCCTATACTACAACCATTGTGCGAAAATCTGCCTGTAAAAAAACATCAGCACGCGCACACAATGCTGGTCAGTAGTTGGGCTGTGCCGGCAGATGCTCTTGTGTGTGTGTGGTGCTGTGACCTGTTTGTGCTCATCTCTGTTCTGTTGGCTACTTGCCACTCTCTACTGACTAAAGCCACAGTTAAAGACAAAGTTAAACAAAGAAGCAGTAAGTTCAGAGAACTTAAATAGTAGCGCCAACTTACTTGCTTCCATTTTCTATTAACTCCAAGAAACCAGTGCATTCGGTTACAAGCAGGGGTGTCAAACTTATTCTCTGGAGGGCCTGGTGTCTGCGGCTTTTTGGTTTTTCCTTTCAGTTAAGACCTAGACAACCAGGTGAGGGTAGTTCTTTACTAATTACTGATCTTAATTAGTCAATCAAGTACAAGGGAGGAGTGAAAACCAACACACTCGGCCCTCCGTGAAATGAGTTTGACACGTGCGTTCCTCTCTTTCTCTCCTCCAGATGGGTTTTGGGATTGGAATGGGTGGAACAGTGTTTCTCTGAATGTTTCTAGAGACTGATTTTGGCTGCAGTTGACATAAACACATCACCAGGGGGACAGTTTTCTATGGTGCACTTCTTTCTGTGTTGCTGCAGTGCATATACAGTGGAATGTTACATAGTAAATTATTGTGTGTGTTTTTCTTTCTTTCTTTACATTTGTTAATCTTTTTATTTAACTAGGCAAGCCGGTTTAGAACATTCTTATTTACAATGACACAGTCATCTTGCTTAGTAATTGCGGTGGTTTTATGTCTGTTGTATTTGGGCCATATACTGTATAGGGCCTATTTGAAATTGGTTTATTGCACTTGCACCAAATATTTGAATCTAAAGTCCTAGGTGAAGTGAGAATTGTCTGTCTTGTGTACATGCATGTTGGTGTCTGTCTTGTGGACTATGGTTATAATTTATTGCTCTGTAAAACACTGTGTGTCTGGCTGATCACCTGTGAGACATTTTTATGCTTTGCTCTGGGAGTCATATCTCCATGTATTCGCTGTTGTTTTCTGGCTGGTGAAATTCAATATCATTTTTAACCCCTTTTTTCTGTCGCGCTTTAAAGTGCAATCATATCAGTCAAAAATATCAAAATCCCAATTTATGTTCCAAAACCAACTTTATAAGAGCTGTTAAAAATAGGTTATATTTAACTCAAAAGTCCATGATTTACGCATTGTTGGCAGAATAGATGGAAGCAGTTCTATGCATGATTTAATATAAATTACCAATACATTTCTTTGTAGTCCAAAAAAATATTGCTATCAGGTTGGAAATCACATCTGACCGGGTACATTGTTTGCTGCCTCCACCCATTCGAGATGTTTCAATGACTCAATATTTTGAACAAAAATGGACGACTGTAACGAAGGCTGAGAATGTCAACACAATCAAACTAGCAAGGGCAATGATCAGAAGTCCGCCATAACGGGGCTAATAGGCTAGCGCACGTGTCAAACTCAATAGGACACACAATCGAGTATAAATGAGTAAACTTTTGAGTCATCTACTTTATGAAATTATAGCCTGAGTCTCGCATCAGTCAATTTAACTTCAATTGAATTTAACTTCAATTGCGCTGCTTTCGTGTGCCCCGGTTACAGCGCTCAGCCGAGGGGAAGTGTACAGACACTCCACAGCATATTATGCACATCTACAAGCATAGCAGCGAAGGTTGGACAAATATGATTTATATCTTTGTTGTGATATGTTCAAATGCTATATACAGTATCCTCTGTACATACGTGGATATTTATAAAGGGACACGTTTTTTTAATAAGAAAACAATGGCCATTTTGGGAAGTTTTTTGTATAAGCAAAAAGGATATGTCTGGTCCGCAAATGTGTTGTTTTGTCAATATGGCCGTGCGCTGATTTGAGTTTGACACCCTGGGCTAGCATACCTATTTATGTATGTAGCTATTTATTTAGCTTAAAACACAGAGCATAGCGTTAGCTAGCTAGCTGCTGGGAGGATAGTGGGGTGAGCGACTGACTTTTACCACTCATCGTTTTTCGATGGCTACAGCTAGAGATGCAGGTGCCATTTTTAGTTCATTTGCAAAAATGTGAATCGCTTTGCTAGCTATGCTGAACATGAACGACTGTTATCCACAGTTATTAGGGGTGCGTGCTTAGTCCCCTCCTGTAGTCCGTTCACCCACAACTGCGTGGCCAAGCACAACTCTAACACCATTACGTTTGCTGACGACACAACAGTGGTAGGCCTGATCACCTACAACGAAGAGAGAGCCTATCGGGAGGAGGTCAGAGACCAGGCCATGTGGTGCCAGGACAACAACAACCCCCCCCCCCCCCCCAATGTGAGCAAGACAAAGGAGCTGATCGCGGACTACAGGAAAAGGAGGGCCGAACAGGCCCCCACAAACAACGACCCGGCTGAAGTGGAGCCAGTCGAGTTTCAAGTTCCTTGGTGTCCACATCACCAATGATCTGTCATGGTCCAAACACACCAAGACCGTCGTGAAGAGGGCACGACAAAACCTTTTCCCCCTCAGGAGACTGAAGAAATTTGGCAATGATACCCAGTTCCTCAGTTATACAGCTGTATTATCGGGAGAATCCTGACCGGTTGCATCACCACCTGGTATAGCAACTGCTCGGCATCTGACCGTAAGGCACTACAGAGGGTAGTGCATGTGGTTCCCATTCAGTTGTCAAAATGTAGGTTGGGTCAAGAATCCACTGGCAGGCAAACTGCAGAAGGATGAACAGGCTACTAATTCCCAATCGTTTATCAGTGCGATTTTGACGGCCAATTAGCAAGTTTGAGAGGATTTATCTAATGTTCCCTCTTCAGATTTGAGCTCATCTCGCTCTGGCTAGCGTACATTGACGATCTTGTTGTTTATGTGCATAGGCAACTGAGGGCAAGCCTTTTCATGGTTGTTTGCTTAGTATAACTAAGTTCCCAAATGTAAGAAGACGCCCATGGTATTTGCAGAAATCCATTCAGGTGTATTTTGTGGCTTTTGGCGAATAACGTTCTAAAGTTGCGCTGTTGCTACTGCCTGTAAACGCCCAGTCCAGTTCAAAGTGAATGTTGGCAGGCTTCTGTGGAAAATGGCATATTTTCATATAGACCTACTGTAGCTCTGATTGGCTATTGCGCACCGGTCTGCCTAGACGCCGGTCCTGGACAAGACCGATGTTTATATTAGGTTTTATTTACTGCAGTGTCTATTAATTGTCCAAACACATGGCTGCTTTCCCACTCTATATTGCTATATACATTTCATGTACGCTACTATACGTTATTCCCAAACATTGTATGAAAACGTGAAAATTAGTGCTCACTTGTCAGAAAATGTAAAATAAGTATTGTCATTCATCCTGGAGGTGTAAATGAACAGATTTTAATAAGATTTTATGTTGATCAAATGTAGTCAGTTCCACTTTAAAATCAAGCTTGTCCACTCCTGCTGGCATTTATTTTTCAAAGGCTTAATTTCCATCAAAGCTTTATTTTACAATGTCCTCTCTTAGCTACGCAAGTCCAGAGAGGAAGACATATGAATACAACTAATAATTATCTTATGTTTAAGATCACAACTTATCTCATGATCACTACATGTGGTAGGGTAGCCTAGTGGTTAGAGCGTTGGACTAGTAACCGAAAGGTTGCAAGTTCAAATCCCCGAGCTGACAAGGTACAAATCTGTCATTCTGCCCCTGAACAGGCAGTTAACCCACTGTTCCTAGGCTACCATTGAAAATAAGAATTTGTTCTTAACTGACTTGCCTAGTTAAATAAAGGTAAAAAAATAAAATAATACGTTTTGTAGAGATTAAAAGATAATCAAAAGTACCATTCATCATCCATTAATTTGTTCAGATGCACAACCACCTGATAAAGGAGCCCTGTGGCTGTGTTGATCGCAATGCCTTCATGGGGCATGTAAGACTTGAATGATGCCTGACAGGCAGCACTGTCTCCAGGCTGCATGCTTCCCCAAGACTACAGCCAATTGCATGCTAATTAGCTATGTAGTCTTGTTAGCTAGCTTATTACCTATGTTGGTTGTTAGCTTGCATAACTGACACGTGTATAATTATAAGGGACACTTCACTAGCTTGCTAGTTCACAAGACTAGGCAAGTTAGCAGCGTTGTAAGAGAGGTAAGGGACATTTAGAGCATCCTGTAAGGCATCGTTGAGGGCTTAAATGCCCCACCCGGGCTTAGCTTCCTCACAAGCTCATAGCTCAAGGTAAGGGACATTTAGCTTGCTAACATTCTAACTAACACACTGATAATGATCTCCAAACACAAATGAAAGCATGATGTTAGCATGAGTTTTATTATTGCTTAGTGTAGCAATCAATAAGAACTTGTGCACTGTTCCACTGAGGGCTTTTGCCGCCTCAGCCACACAGCCAATAGTGGTTAGAGTGTTGGGCCAGTCACCGAAAGGTTGCTAGATCGAATCCCAGAGCTGACAAGGTACAAATCTGTCGTTCTGCCCCTGATCACTGTTCCTAGGTTGTCATTGTAAATAGGAATTTGTTCTTAACTGACTTGCCAAGTTATAGGTTAAATAAAAATAGATAAATCAATACGTCCATTTATTTTTAACAACTTTTGTTATAGTGATCATGAGATAAATAAGTTGTGATCTCGCCATAACGAGTCATTTTTTTCCGTACTTAGCTCTTTCCTTCTTCCTCTGTCGCCCTCCCCCTCTTGCACTCTTTTCTCTCAAACTCTTTCTCTCTTGCTTGTGCTCTGGCTGGCTTTGAAAAGGGTGGTGTGAGATCTTCTCTGTCATGTCGTACAAGCATCACACTTTCTAATTTCCTTTCGTGTTTTCAATCCACTCTGTTCCAACTCCTCATCCTGCTCTCCTCCCTCCCCCTTTTCTGCCCACCTTTTCCTTCAGGTGGTGAGCCAGCGTTTCCCCCAGAACAGTATAGGGGCGGTGGGCAGTGCCATGTTCCTGCGCTTCATCAACCCTGCCATCGTGTCACCCTACGAGGCAGGCATCCTGGATGAGAAGCCCCCACCCAGCATAGAGAGGGGACTAAAGCTCATGTCCAAGGTATGAGTTGGGAGATTCCATCTTCCAAAAATAAGCATCTTGTGTGAAAATGACAGTAGTGGCTTTGAACAAAATTGTTTGATAAAATAATTGTAAAAAATATTATATTTATTACCTTTGATTTTAGTTAAGTTGCTCTCTGTTTTGTTCGCAGATCCTCCAGAGCATTGCCAACCACGTGTTGTTTACTAAAGAGGAGCACATGAGGCCTTTTAACGACTTTGTGAAAAGCAACTTTGATGCAGCCAGGCGGTAAGTTAGGTTGAAGATGCAAAGAGTTATATAAGAACCCTGTTGTCAACAATGGGACCAGCTATGCTAGTTAGCAACGGCGCAGTTACCAGCAACGGCGCAGTTACCAGACGTCTTGAACTGTAGATTTTTACGCGGTAAGTCAGAAGAATTTTAATACCAGCAAAACTTCTGACAAAAATCCCCACTTTCAAAGCGGATAAAATCACAAACTGCTCTCTCAGTATCCTGAAAAGAAGGAAATTATCGGAGTCTCGGCTTTCTCTTATGAAGCTAAGAATTACGTACCTGGACTCATTTTCTAATATTTTATAGATATTTGTGATAGATTTCCAGTTCTGTAAGTAACATTCACTCTGTGATCCCTCTATATTGCCCTGTAGGTTCTTCTTGGACATAGCTTCTGACTCTCCTCCCAGTGACTCAGTCAACCACAGCCTGTCCTTCATCAGTGATGGCAACGTTCTGGCCCTCCATAGGCTGCTGTGGAACAACCAGGAGAGGATCGGACAGTACCTCTCCAGCAACAGGTCAGTAACACACACACACACAATGAGTCACCAATCATCATGTTATGTACACTACCAGTATAGCCCTCAGTCTGACAGCGGTCTCTCTTCCCATTCCATAGGGACCACAAGGCAGTGGGCAGGCGGCCGTTTGACAAGATGGCCACCCTTCTGGCCTATCTGGGGCCCCCCGAACACAAACCTGTTGCAGACACCCACTGGTCCAGCCTCAACCTCACCAGCTCCAAGTTTGAGGAGTTTATGACCAGGTAACACTCTCCTAGTGTAGAGTTAGTCTCTAAAATGTTCTGAGACACTCGGGATGCCAGCAGTTGGTGAGTGGAGTTGATTCAGAAGCATTCTATTGTCCGTTTGTCCCTGATTTCTAGGCACCAGGTCCATGAAAAAGACGAGTTTAAAGCCCTGAAGACCCTCAACATCTTCTACCAGGCTGGAACCTCCAAGAATGGCAACCCTGTCTTCTACTATATTGCTCGCAGGTAAGAGGAGCCAAGGAGTGTACTGTATGTTAGTGTTGCTGTCTACATACAGTGCATTGGGAAAGTATTCAGACCTCTTCCCCTTTTCCACATTTTATTGTTACAGCATTATTCTAAAATGGATTAAATAAATAAAAACATCCTCACCAATCTACACACAATATCCCATAATGACACAGCAAAAATATGTTTTTAGAAATGTTTGAAAATGTATTAAAAATAAAAAACAAATATTTTATTTACGTAAGTATTCAGACCCTTTGCTTTGAAACTCAAAATTGACCTCCGGTGCATCCTGTTTCCATTGATTATCCTTGATGTTTCTACAACTTGATTGTGGTAAATTCATTTGATTGGACATTATTTGGAAAGGCACATACCTGTATATATAAGGTCCCACAGTTGACAGTGCATGTCAGAGAAAAAAAACAAACCATGAGGTCGAAGGAATTGTCCATAAAGCTTCGAGACAGGATTGTGTCTAGGCACAGATCTGGGGAAGGGTACTAAAACATTTCTGCAGCATTGAAGGTCCCCAAAAACACAGTGGCATCCATCATTCGTAAAATGGAAGAAGTTTGGAACCACCAAGACTCTTCCTAGAGCTGGCCGCCCGGCCAAACTGAGCAATCGTGGGAGAAGGGCTTTGGTCAGGGAGGTGACCAAGAACCCGATGGTAACTCGGATAGAGCTCCAGAGTTTCTCTGTGGAGATGGGAGAACCTTCCAGAAGAACAACCATCTCTGCAGCACTCTACCAATCAGGCCATAAGCAGCTCCCCCGCTACTTTGTGCAATTTCCGCCCGAAGACATACCCAAATCTAACAGCCTGTAGCTCAGGCACAGAAACAAGGATATGCATATTCTTGGTACCATTTGAAAGAAAACACTGAAGTTTGTGTAAATGTGAATTGAAGGTAGGACAATAACACACAATAGATCTGGTTTAGATAAAACATACGTTTTTTATTTTTGTATCATCTTTAAAATGAACAAGATAAAACAAACATTCAGATAGGATGATGGGGACAATTTCAGTGAAACATATAAGAGGGCAACAGTACTTGTGCAAAGTTTCAGAATGATAACTTCTAAAATGAGTGTGCTACATGACATTTATCATGAAGTCACCCAGGTGTCCCACACAAGTAGCCCAAATGTACCCAAGTGGCCAAATTGGTGAAGGTATACATTTTGAAACAAATAACTATACAAAATACCAAAATGGTATTCTAACACCCCCCCCAAAAAATGTGAGAAAAAAATAATAATGGGGAAAAAAATAATTATTGATTAAAAAATATGGGGGGAAAAATATATAAATTTACAAAATAACATGGGTAACTATTTATACACTTTCAATATTTGGAAGACCCTCAGTCCTCTATCAAATCAAATCTATTTATATAGCCCAAGCCTAAAACCCCAAACAGCAAGCAATGCAGGTGTAGAAGCACAGTGGCTAGGAAAAACTCCCTAGAGAGGCAAAAACCTAGAGAGGAACCAGGCTATGAGGGGTGGCCAGTCCTCTTCTGGCTGTGCCGGGTGGAGATCACAGTGGTTGTAGAGGGTGCAACAGGACAGCACCTCAAGAGTAAAAATGAACAGTTTAGGGTTCCATAGCCGCAGGCAGAACAGTTTAAACTGGAACAGCGGCAAGGCCAGGTGGACTGGGGACAGCAAGGAGTCATCATGCCAGGTAGTCCTGGCGCATGGTCCTAGGGCTCAGGTCCTCTGAGAGAGAGAGAATTAGAGGGAGCATACTTAAATTCACACAGGACACCGGATAAGACTCCCATTCGGAGTCAGTGTCACTGTGAAAGAAAATGTTCAGTTAGAATAGTATGAGCCCTGTATCAACAGGTATAATAAACAAATATATGTAGAGAGTTGAAGATTGAATATATTATTATATTATTATTTCCTGTTAGATCTACTGTCTCTTTTATATTATGACATTTCAGCTAGATCTACTGTCTCTTTTATATTATGACATTTCAGCTAGATCTACTGTCTCTTTTATATTATGACATTTCAGCTAGATCTACTGTCTCTTTTATATTATGACATTTCAGCTAGATCTAGATCTCACTGATCTCTCTTTTATATTATGACATTTCAGCTAGATCTACTGTCTCTTTTATATTATGACATTTCAGCTAGATCTACTGTCTCTTTTATATTATGACATTTCAGCTAGATCTACTGTCTCTTTTATATTATGACATTTCAGCTAGATCTACTGTCTCTTTTATATTATGACATTTCAGCTAGATCTACTGTCTCTTTTATATTATGACATTTCAGCTAGATCTACTGTCTCTTTTATATTATGACATTTCAGCTAGATCTACTGTCTCTTTATATTATGACATTTATGATTTCAGCTAGATCTACTGTCTCTTTTATATTATGACATTTCAGCTAGATCTACTGTCTCTTTTATATTATGACATTTCAGCTAGATCTACTGTCTCTTTTATATTATGACATTTCAGCTAGATCTACTGTCTCTTTTATATTATGACATTTCAGCTAGATCTACTGTCTCTTTTATATTATGACATTTCAGCTAGATCTACTGTCTTTATTATATTATGACATTTCAGCTAGATCTACTGTCTCTTTTATATTATGACATTTCAGCTAGATCTACTGTCTTTATTATATTACAACAGACCAGCTGTATCTACTGTCTCCATTTCACTTTGGCCATTGATGTCATCCTGCCCTCTCCTCAACAGCCTCAAATAGGCTATTTCATGTGGGTTGGGGTGGGGCGGCAGACACACTCATCTCACATTTCATGACATTAAATGTTTATATATTTCTTCTAAAATAAAAATCACAAATAATATTTTATATTATTAATTTCAAACGAGGGTAAGAACTTACCCGTCCAAAACGATGTCCTCTCCCGTTCAAAAAATATTCCTCCACAATCGCTAAATGAAGCGTCCTACAACCATCTCTGTCTCACCTTCCCAATCAATTTATTCTACAGTTGTGTGTACATCTGTACACATTTGGGGTGGCAGGGTAGCCTAGTGGTTAGAGCGTTGGACTAGTAACCAGAAGGTTGCAAGTTCAAACCCCCGAGCTGACAAGGTTCAAATCTGTCATTCTGCCCTGAACAGGCAGTTAACCCACTGTTCCTAGGCCGTCATTGAAAATAAGAATTTGTTCTTAACTGACTTGCCTGGTTAAATAAAGGTAAAATATAAAAAAAAATCTAGACTTGACTTAGTCACCATAATGATTGATATATATATAAACAGCTGAATCTGCTCGTTCACAAAACAATGTAATGCGCAATATGTGTTTCTCCTTCCGGTATGAAAATTCAATAGCGCATGACTCTCTTTACGCTGGAGCTTACTACATGGGTTGGTCTTGCAACACATAAACATGGCGTATTGCCGTTTAGCTCAGCTCATTGGCTATCTACCCTGCTAGATTTCAAGACGATCAGTGGTCATTGGGTTAAAAGACAGTCAATCAACGAAACAGCGGGCAAATCATTGGTGCACAATGATGTCATTACTTGTTGTCTTCAAATCGGTTTCTTTCAGTCAATACATCCCGCGAAATGGTCCATCAGGTTTGATTGTGTTACAAACATACCAGTTGATTGCAGTGAAACCAAACATGACTGGAAAAGTCACGTTCTGTGTGGGTGATTTACCTGGAATGTGTCGTCAAATGGAATGAGACGGAATTCACGACACAAGCGGTTCACAAAATGTTTCGTGTTAGGCTATGAAAACGGATTTTATCAAACAAAAGATCATTCATTGTGTAACAATGAGCATTGGAATTGCAAACAGATGAAGATCGTCAAAGGTAATCAATTTATTTTATTGCAGTTTGTGATTTTGTTGCGCCTGTGCTGGTTGAAATAGTTATGGGGCTCTATGCTCAGATAATCGCATCGTATTCTTTCGCAGTAAATCCTTTTTTGAATCTGACAACGCAGTTGGATTAGCAAGATTCTAGGCTTTCGATACATGTGAGACACTTGTATTTTCATGAATGTTTAATATGACTATTTATGTAGCGATCACCTTATGTTGTGGAATTTCAGCCCGCTAGCAGGTTCCGTGCGCAGGGAGGTTAAGAAAGATGAACTGCACAAAGTACAGAGAGATCCTTGATGAAAACCTGTCCCAGAGCACTCAGGACCTCAGACTGGGGTGAAGGTTCACCTTCCTACAGGACAATGACCTTAAGCACACAGCCAAGACAACGCAGGAGTGGCTTTGGGACAAGTCTGTGAATGTCCACGAGTGGCTCATCCAGAGCCCGGACTTGATCCCGATCGAACATCTCTGGAGAGACCTGAAAACAGCTGTGCAGCGACGCTCTCCATCCAACCTGACAGCTAGAGAGGATCTGCAGAGAAGATTGGGAGAAACTCCCCAAATACAGGTGTGTCATGCTTGTAGCATCATACCAAAGAGTACTCAAGGCTGTAATCGGTGCCAAAGGTGTTTCAACAAAGTACTGAGTAAAGGCTGTAAAGTAACAAAATGTGGAAAAAGGGGATGGGTCTGAATACTTTCCAAATGCACTGTACCTCTGTCTGTAAGGTGTGTGGTAGGAAGGGAGTCACTTTCTGGCCAAACGGTCGTGTGTGTGTGTGTGTGTGTGTGTGTGTGTGTGTGTGTGTGTGTGTGTGCGTGCGCATGCAGTAGGGGCTTAAAATGGAACTGACATCATTTTAGCAACATTAAATCTTGTTAATGTATTCATATACACCCATAGGAAAAATATGACTCCTTTTTTTTCACTTTTTATGACAAGCAAGCACTTTGAAATGGTCATTTTTGCGTTTTCATACATTAATAAAATGTTTGGGAATGACGTAGAGTAAGGCATTGTGAAAATTCTACACCAATATAAAATGGGAAAGCAGCTGAGCGTTTGGCACACGGGCCTGCCATCATATTGCCTGTTAACACACTGGATTGTGTGTTTACAGGCAGTAGCAACAGCGCAACATTAGATCATTATAAAGCCTTTGCCAAAAGTCACAAAATACACCTGATTTGAATTAATGCTAATATGTAAATACACTACATGACCAAAATGATGTGGGTACCTGTTTGTCGAACATCTCATTCTAAAATCATGGGTGTTAATTTGGAGTTGCTGCTGTAACAGCCTCCATTCTTCTGGAAAGGCTTTCCACTAGATGTTGGGACATTGCTGCGGGGACATGTTTCCATTGAGCCACGGTGAGGTTGGGCGATTAGGCCAGGCTCGCAGAGGCCAGGCCCGCAGTCGGCGTTACAATTCGTCCCTAAGGTATTTGATGGGGTTGAGGTCAGGGATCTAGACTGGCCAGTCAAGTTCTTCCACACGGATCTTGACAAACCATTTCTAAACTCGGCAAAAAAAGAAACATCCCGTTTTCAGGACCCGGTCTTTTAAAGATAGTTCGTAAAAATCCAAATAACTTCACAGATCTTCATTGTAAAAAATCATAAACAATTAATTAACATGCACCTGTGGAACGGTCGTTAAGACACTAACAGCTTACAGATGGTAGGCAATTAAGGTCACAGTTATGAAAACTTAGGACACTAAAGAGGCCTTTCTACTGACTCTGAAAAACACCAAAAGAAAGATGCCCAGTGTCCCTGCTCATCTGTGTGAACGTGCCTTAGGCATGCTGCAAGGACGCATGAGGACTGCAGATGTGGCCAGGGCAATAAATGACAATGTCCGTACTGTGAGATGCCTAAGACAGTGCTACAGGCCAGACAGCTGATCGTCCTCACAGTGGCAGACCATGTGTTATAATACTGTGCAGGTGTTGTTACGTCACCTATGGGACAGGTACAGGATGACAACAACAGCTGCCCGAGTTACACCAGGAACGCACAATCACCCCATCAGTGCTCAGACTGTCCGCAATAGACTGAGAGCTTGTAGGCAACAACGTCGCCTATGGGCACAAACTCACCGTTGCTGGACCAGACAGGACTGGCAAAAAGTGCTCTTCACTGGCGAGTCGCAGTTTTGTCTCACCAGGGGTGATGGTCGGAGTCTCGTTTATTGTCGAAGGAATGAGCATTACACCAAGGCCTGTACTCTGGAGATGGATCGAGATTGAGGGTCCGTCATGGTCTGGGGCGGTGTGTCACAGCATCATCGGTTTGAGCTTGTTATCATTGCAGGCAATCTCAACGCTGTGCATTACAGGGAAGACATCCTCCTCCCTCATGTGGTACCCTTCCTGCAGGCTCATCCTTACATGACCCTCCAGCATGGCAATGCCACCAGCCATACTGCTTGCTCTGTGTCTGATTCACTGCAAGACATGAATGTCAGTGTTCTGCATCTGCCTTGGAAGAGTGGGGTAACATCTCACAGCAAGAACTGGCAAATCTGGTGCAGTCCATGAGGAGGAGATGCACTGCAGTACTGAACTTCTTGGAGACAGAGGGGCAGTATTGAGTAGCTTGGATGAATACAGTGCCCAGAGTAAACTGCCTGCTACTCTGTCCCAGATGCTAATATATGCATATTATTAGTAGTATTGGATAGAAAACACAGAAGTTTCTAAAACTGATTGAATGATGTCTGTGAGTATAACAGAACTCGTATGACAGGCGAAAACCTGAGAAAAATCCAACCAGGAAGTGGGAAATCTGAGATTTGTCGTTTTTCAACTCTTTGCTATTCCAATATACAGTGTAAATGGGGTCATATTACACTTCCTAAGGCTTCCACTGAATGTCAACAGTCTTTAGAACTTTGTTTGAGGCTTCTACTGTGAAGGAGGGCTGAATGAGAGGGGATTGAGCCAGGTGTCTGGCAGAGTGCCACAGGCTCGTGACGCGCGGTCATGAGAGAGTTATCTCTCGTTCCATTGCTTTTCTACAGACATAGGAATTCTCCGGTTGGAACATTCTATACTGATTCTATACTTAGTTTGACAAGTTTCTACGGGCTGTAACGGAACGTTTTGAGTTTTCCGGCAGGCTGGACCTGCAGCCGCAATTTGTTTACTAAAAGCCCTAACAAAAGAAGCTATTTGGATATAAATTATGAACTTTGTCGAACAAATCAAACATTTATTGTGGAACTGGGATTCCTGGGAGTGCATTCTGATGAAGATCATCAAAGGTAAGTGAATATTTATAATGCTATTTCTGACTAAAGTTGACTACACAATATGGCAGATATCTTTTTGGCTGGTTTGTTGTCTGAACGCTGTACTCAGATTATTGCATGGTGTGCTTTTTCCGTAAAGTTTTTTTGAAATCTGACACAGCGGTTGCATTAAGGAGAAGTATATCTCTAATTCCATGTATAACACTTGTATTTTCATCAACATTTATGATGAGTATTTCTGTAAATTGATATGGCTCTCTGCAAAATCACTGCATGTTTTAGAACTACTGAACGTAACGCGCCAATGTAAAATGAGATTTTTTGATATCAATATGCAATTTATCGAACAAAACATGTTGTGTAACATGAAGTCCTATGAGTGTCATCTGATGAATATCATCAAAGGTTAGTGATTAATTGTATCTCTATTTGTGCTTTTTGTGACTCATCTCTTTGGCTGGAAAAATGGCTGTGTTTTTCTGTGAGTTGGTGGTGACCTAACATAATCGTTTGTTGTGCTTTCGCCGTAAAGCCTTTTTGAAATCAGACACTGTGGCTGGATTAACAAGAATTTTATCTTTAAAATTGTGTAAAATACTTGTATGCTTGAGGAATTTCAATTATGAGATTTTTGTTTTGAATTTGGCGCCCTGCACTTTCACTGGGTGTTGGCGAGGGTGGAACGCAACCGTCCCACATATCCCAGAGAGGTTAATGCAGCTCGTGGCCACACCAGATACTGACTGTTACTTTCTGTTAGTCACATTTCTGTGGAACTTGTTCAGTTTACGTCTCAGTTGTTGAATTATGTTCATACAAATATTTACACATGTTAAGTTTGCTGAAAATAAACGCAATTGACGGTCAGAGGACGTTTCTTTTTTTGCTGAGTTTATATGGACCTCGCTTTTTGCGCAGGGGCATTGTAATGCTGAAACAGTAAAAGGCCTTCACCAAACCTTTGCAACAAATTTGGTAGTACAGAATCGTCTAGAATGGCATTATATGCTGTAGCGTTATGATTTGTCTTCACTGGAACTAATGCCCTGATCACACCGATAGTGTCATTGTGCAAAATAGTATGCAGATTATCTGGATATGTGTGCAACAAATGTTCCACATTCACCTTCTGCTACCATTTCTGTCAAGCCGTATATGCATACAGTTTGACGCATGCGTTCGATAAATCCAACGTTATGCACCACACAGAACACGCTGCAACTGCCTCTGCAACACAATGCTGCAAGGCACACGCAGCGTTCCACTGGAAGTGAATGTACTTCTGCAATGATGCTGTCGGTGTGATCGAATCGTAAGGGGCCAAGCCCGAACCATGAAAAATAGCCCCAGACCATTATTCCTCCTCCACCAAACTGTACAGTTGGCACTATGCATTGCGGCAGGTAGCATTTTCCTGGCATCCGCCAAACCCAGATTCGTCAGTCGGACTGCTAGATGGTGAAGCCTGATACTTCACTCCAGAGACTGCGTTTTCATTGCTTCAGAGTCCAATGGCGGCGAGCTTTACACCATTCTAGCCGACATTTGGCATTGCGCATGTTGATCTTAGGCTTGTGTGTGGCTGCTTGGCCATGGAAACCCATTTCATGAAGCTCCTGGTGAACAGTTCTTGTGCTGACGTTGCTTCCACAGGCAGTTTGGAACTCTGTAGTGAGTGTTGCAATCAAGGACAGAGAATTTTTACGGGCTTCACGCTTCAGAGCTCGGCAGTCCTGTTCTATGAGCTTGTGTGGCCTACCACTTCGTGACTGTTGTTGCTCCTTGACTCATTTCCTCTTCACAATAACATCACTTGCAGATGACCGGAGCAGCTCTAGCAGGGCAGAAATTTGATGAACTGGCCTCCTGTGACAAAGCCAGGTTGAACGTTTGAGCTCTTCATTAAGGCCATTCTACTTCCAATGTTTGTCTATGGAGATTGCATGGCTGTGTGCTCAGTTTTATACACCTGTCAGAAATGGGTGTGGCTGAAATAGCCGAATCCACTAATTTCAAGGGGTGTCCACATCATTTTGTATATATTGTGTTCCACGGGAGTCTTACGTTTGGGAACTTTCGAGTCCTATTGATCAAACAACAGGTAGGCCTGATCTCCCTCAGTTGCCTATGCACATCAACAAGATCAAGAACTAATGTTAGCAAAAGCAAGATTAGCTAAAAATGTAACAAGGGAAAAGTAGATAAACCCTTAAACTTGTTTAGTAGTTGGCCGTCAAATTTGCCCTGATAAACAATGGGGAACAGTAGCCTGCTCGTCCTTCTGCAGATTACCTGCCAATGCATGCTTGTCCCAACCCTTGGGAACTTGCCTGCCTGCCCTCCCATTTGATCTTCATGATCGATGCCAAATAAATTTGATTGACAACTAGGATATATGCTAACTGTGGAAAACAGTTGTTCAAGTTTAGCATAGCTAGCTAGCAAAGTGATTCACATTTCTTGCAAGCTATCCAAATGACACCTGCATCTCTAGTTGTTCCCAGCCTTAGTTACAATCGTCCGTACATTTGTCTAAAATATTGAGTCATTGAAACTGAAACGGTGCATCCCGCTGGGCTGGAGGCAGCAAACAATGTACCAGGCCAGATGTGATTTACAACTTGATAGCAATATTTGTTGGACTACCAAGAAATGTATTAGAGAATTAGCTGTATTAATCATGCATTGAACTGCATCCGTCTATTCTACCAACAAAGCCTTACTCAACGTCATGGAATTGAGTCAAATAGAACCTATTTTCAAAACTAGTTATAAAGTTGGTTTTGTTGCATAAAATAAGAATTGTATATTTTTGAATGGCATTATGATTGTCTGTCTGTTTCATATCTGCAAAGTAGATTATCTGTCAATTCCACTTTGTGAACTTGCAGGCCCTCCAAGATAACCCCCAAACCAAGCTGATGCCAAGGTTTAAAGATGATTTCTCACGTCATACACTGACTCTTTCAAACAACACGTACATTAAATGCGTTCTAAATGTTTTCCTTTTCTTTATATCATAGTAACCAGAAAACGCAGCATCTGTCATCAGAACGGACAAGCAGTATAGACTACATAGAGTAGAGCATTCATGTTTCCGCACCGATAGAGTATTATTAGTCATGTACAATGCATTCGAGATGTATGCAGACCCCTTTTACTTTTTCCAAATTTAGTTAGTTAGTTTACAGCCTTATTCTAAAATGTATTACATTGTTTCATCATTCTACACACACTACCCCATAATGACAAGGCAAAGCAAAAACAGGTTTGTGTGTGTGTATCTCACATTTACGTAAATATTCAGACCCTTTACTCAGTACTTTGTTGAAGCATCTTTGGTAGCGATTACAGCCTAGAGTCTTCTTGGGTTTGACGGTACAAGCTTGGCACACCTGTATTTTGGGAGTTTTTCCCGATTCCTCTCTGCAGATCCTCTCAAGCTCTGTCAGGTTGGATGGGGAGTGTTGCTGCACATCTCTTTTCAGGTCTCTCCAGACATGTTTGATATGGTTCAAATCCGGGCTCTGGCTGGGCCACTTGAGGACATCTAGAGACTTGTCCCGAAGCCACTCCTTCGTTGTCTTGACTGTACGGTTAGGTTTGTTGTCCTGTTGGAAGGTGAATTCCCCCCCCCCCCCCCCCCCCGATCCTGACTCGTCTCCTGCTGCTGAAAAACATCCCCACAGCATGATGCTGCCATCACCATGGTCCGTAGGGATGGTGCCAGGTTTCCTCCAGACGTGACACAATCTTAGTTCCATCAGACCAGAGAACCTTGTTTCTCATGGTCTAAGAGTCCCTTAGGTGCTTTATGGTAAACTCCCAGCGGGCTTTCATGTCCCTTTTTTACTGAGGAGTGGCTTCCGTCTGGCCACTCTACCATAAAGGCCTGATTGGTCGAGTGCTTCAGAGATGGTTGTTCTTCTGGAAGGTTCTTCCACCTCCACAGAGGATCTCTAGAGGTCTGTCAAAGTGATCATCAGGTTCTTGGTCACCTCCCTGACCAAGGCCCTTCTCCCCCGATTGCTCAGTTTGGCAGGGCGGCCACCTCTCGGAAGAGTCTTGGTGATTCCAAATTTCTTCCATTTAAGAATGATGGAGGCCACTGTGTTTTTGGGGACCTTCAATGCTGCAGAAATGTTTGGGTACCCTTCTCCAGATCTGTGCCTCGACACAATCCTGTCTCGGGGCTCTATTGACAATTCCTTTAACTTCATGGTTTGGTTTTTTTCTGACATGCACTGTCAACTGATCTGGATCAACCTTATATAGTCCAATCAATTGAATTGACCCCAGTAAGATTCCAGTCTCCAGGACGATCAATGGAAACAGGATGCACCTGAGCTCAAGGGTCTGAATACTTATGTAAATAAGGTATTTCTGTTTTTCTAAAAACCTGTTTTTGCTTTGTTTGTCATTATGGGGTATTTTGTGTAGATTGATGAGGAAAAATATATATTTAATACGTTTTTATAATAAGGCTGAAACGTAACAAAATGTGTAAAAATGGAAGGGGTCTGAATACTTTCCAAATGCACTGTATGTGTATACATTTGCCTATATATTATTTGTATACAAGTTTGAAAGATATAGCCATACAGCACAACATCACTCTGTAGATGGTGGTCAAATGGTTGGAAGATGAGAGAGGATACACATTTAGGCAGTAACAGTTGAAAGTTGTTCTTTAAAATGAAAACAATAACAAACCTCTCCCTTTTACATTCTGGGTCATACGTACATAGGGTTAGCCCTCTCCAAAATCCATCAAGACTTGACTCTAGTACTGACAACGGGTGGGTTTAGAAGGCTTTGAAGGCAATCACCGTGACTAGAAGGTTCCAGGTGACTACAGAATACAGGATTGGTGTGTGGACTCCGTGGCTTCTGCTCTGTGTGCTTCCTGTGTTTTTCTTCTTGGCGGCGGAGTGCGGCTGCCCTGTAGTGCTTGTGCGTGTGGAGAGGCCGTGCAAGGGGGTGGAGATGAACACAAACGATGTCTGATCCCCCGAGCGGTTGGCAGACCCTCTGTCTCCATGCGTCCCAGGCTCCAACAACGCAGACTTAGCCAAGTACCCAGAAGTGACGACTGCAGCTCTATCCGGTGTGAGGCCTCCACGGCCCAGCTCTCTGGCATCAGCCCCCAGCGAAGGCTCTGTGTGGGACGTAAAGTGCCACTCCCCTCCTGGAGTAGCCAGATGGGCTTGCCCACATGTTGGCCTAGTGTAGCAGGGGCAGCCCAACACTGCGGCACGGGTGTGTTTGGCCCAGAGCAAGAGCCGTGTGATGTTCTCCTCCTCTTCACAAGCCCAAGGGTTATCCCCAAGTGTCAAGAACTCGAGACCCTCCAACCGGTCAAATACCCCCTCCGGCACCCAGGAGAAGCGATTAGCATGCAGGTAGAACCTCCTCAGCCTGGGCAGCCGGTCCAATGATCCCAGGAGGATCTGAACTAGGTAGTTGTGGGCCAAATCCACCATCTCCAGATTATGAGGCATGTTGGTGGGCACGGTCCAGAACCGGTTGTGACTCAAGTTTAGGGCGTGTAGGCTGGGTAGGGTGTTGTTGATGAAGACCACCCTCTCCAGCTCGTTGGCTGACAAGTCCAGTACCCGCAGGTTCCAATGGTAGGCCGTGTCGTTCTTGTCCAGGGCTCGGAGCTGGTTGCCAGCAGCCCGGATGTCCCAGAGGGCCCTGGGCAGGCCGGAGGGGAAGCGACCCAGGAGGTTATAGGACAGGTCCAGGGTACGCAGGTGGGCGTAGTGGCTGAGCTGGTCGTCCAGACCACAAAGGCTGTTGGGAGAGAGGGGAGTTCTCATTTTAGAAGTTCGGACCCAACCTGCCGAAGACTAGTATGATGAGAAGGAAGAAGTGTCTTCCTACCTGTTGTGTGAGAGGTTGAGGAAGCGGATGTTGTGCTGCAGGCCTGGGGGCAGCTGTGAGAGGTGCCGTGAGGAGCAGTCCACCACACGGTGGCCCCGGCTGCAGGAGCACACGGCGGGGCAGATGGACAGGACCAGCCCCCCCAGCACCCCCGACAGGAGGAGCAGGAAGAGGCAGGCCAACGGGGCGTGGGGGAGCATAATGAGGGCTCTTAGAGAAGGAGAGACACAGTGAGAGGAGACACTGGACTGTACCCAAGGACATAGATCTGCAACACTTCTTTTCTCCACAATTTATATACTCACAAATGGAAGGACACAGTTTTGATCCTGTATGGATCTTCGTCAAGACCATCACTCATTCACACACATCTGCAGAATAATAATACTGACAGTTAAATTAGCTTCCGACCCCATTAGCATTTACAAATTGATTAGCAATAGCTCATTTAAGTCCAATCCTTGCTATATTTTCCAAGCTGCATTTACCAGGAGCTTAAAGGGATACTTTGGGATTTTGGCAATGAGGCCCTTTATCCACTTCCCTAGAGTCAGATGAACTAGTGGATACCATGTTTATGCCTCTGTGTCCAGTATGAAGAAAGTTAGCGTTGCAGTAGTTTCGAGAGCCAATGCTATCTAGCAAGAGCACAATGACGGGAAGCCAATGTGTATCTGCTAGCATGCTAGTATTCCAACAGATTGCTAGACAACTTTAATTGGCGGAGTATTAGCTACAGTATTCATAATTCATAAACGGCCTAGTTTCCCCACAATGGAATCTCTGTAGAAATGATATAAGACCCTTGTCTGGAGCTACTGCTGTTTTGAAGATAGCCTTTGATGCATAGCAACAGCCTCACAGATGGGAGAGGGGCAGTAATAAACACCAGGAGACAGCAGTAAAACACTCCACACTGGTTCTGCATCCAGCCTGTAAGAAAGTCATGACTGTGAACCATCTATCATACTTCAAGCACATAATGTGACTATAGAACTAACTGGGTAGATTGAACCTCACTATACCCAGAGCCCTCTCCCCTTCATCCCCTCTCCTCCATATAGTTCCCATTCACGTCATTGACACCCCTCTGACATTATAACATTGTAACGCCCGGCCATATGCTAACAGTCCTGCTTGAGGGTTTCCCAAACTCTGTCCTCAGGACCCCAAGAGGTGCACGTTTTGGTTTTTGCCTTAGCACAACACAGCTGATTCAAATAATCAACTAATCATCAAGCTTTGATTATTTGAATCAGTTGTGTAGTACTAGGGTAAAAAACGAAACGGGCATCCCTTGAAGTCCACAGAACCGAGTTTTGGAAACTACTATCTAATAGCTGTGTTGCGGTTTACAAGGGCCCCAGTCAGTCTGTGTGCCGGCAAGCTTGAAGCCTTGCCAGCGGGTAGGAGCTTAGAAATACTGCAGTGAAAGCGGGTGAATTCCTTGAGAGTGGCACATACACACACACACTCTCGATCCCCCACACACACACACACATGATTGTGTCCTGTCCTCTCTCACCCTGTCTTCTGGCACAAATGACTGAGTATCTGGGGTGTGTGTGTGATTGTATTAAGAAGAGCTTGTAAAACACATCAGTGTGGCTGGTTTTAGAATTACATAGTAAGCTGAGTGTTCTAGAAACTTCATCAGGTTATGGTATACTGCATTGCTCCATAAATAGCTGTACTATCTAATGGAGATAGCTGTACTATCTAATGGAGATTTCAGCACCGTTGGAGAGATTTAATGAGAAGCCATAGACTGACATAGACAAATCACCCTGCTGCAGTCCACTGAGCTAGTGTGGTACAGAATCAAATACATCACTGCTTTGTGAAGCACTGTGTGTGTGTGTGTCCAGTCTTGTGCACATGTGTTAGCATGTACACCCGTCTCCTACTGTTTTTCTCTCCATGCCATTAGTCACTCACCTGATCCTCTCCATCGCTTCACTCCGTCATCTTGCTCTTTTCGTCCTCTCTCCTTCCCTCGGCCAGCCCTCTCACTTGCTCCCCCCTCTTTTTTTCAGAGCAGCTGGCTGGAGAGAGTGATTGTCAAGTCAAATCTAGGGGGTGTTAAGTTGCCCTTATTATTCATGCACCATTTTCTTTTTTGGCTCTCTGTTTTTTGCACTGGCTTTCTTTTGGGGTATTTTTCCTTTCTTTCACATTCTTCCTCTCTCTCACTTATTTTTTTCTCCCTTGCTCTTCTTCCTTCTCTGGTAAAGGTGGACCCCCCCCTCTCGCTGTCTCTCTCTCTCTCGTGCTGTGTTGGCGTTGGCCAGGGGTTGACAGGCTCTCTCGCTCAGTCTCAAAATCCTCTCCTGGTTTGTGGCATCCTCCAAGCATGCCAGAGCAGGGTGCCCCTGATAGCGCCAGTCATCCTCCACCGCTCCTCTGCAGGCTCCTGATGCACTCAGGGAAAGAGCGGTCTGAAGGAGAGAGAGAGGAGGATTGCAGCACAGTGCCTGCCCCCTCTGCTGATGATGAGACGGGGGAGAGCAGGGGGTGGGGGGACTGTGCTGACTCCAATCTTTTTAGAATCAGGATCCCGCTCACTTGATAAAAGCAATTATTTCTCCATTATCCCTTCTCCTCTTACTCTTTTTTATACACATACAGTATACTGAACAAAAATATAAACAACAATTTCAAAGATTTTACTGAGTTAGTTCATATTAGGAAACCAGTCAATTTGAAATAAATAAATTAGGCCCAAATCTATGTATTTCACATGACTGGGAATACAGATATCCATCTGCTCACAGATACCTTAAAAAAGGTAGGAGTGTGGATCAGAAAACCAGTCCGTATCTGGTGTAACCACAATTTGCCTCATGCCATGCGACACATCTCCTTCACAGAGTTGATCAGGCTGTTAATTGTGGCCTGTGGAATGTTGTCCCACTCTTTAATGGCTGTGTGACGTTTCTGTAACTGTAACATGCTGTCGTACACGTCGATCTAGAGCATCCCAACATGTTCAATGGGTGACATGACTGGTGAGTATGCAGGCCAGGGAGGAATGGCGGCGTGCAATATCATGCTGAAACATGAGGTGATGGCGGCGTGCAATATCATGCTGAAACATGAGGTGATGGCGGCGTGCAATATCATGCTGAAACATGAGGTGATGGCGGCGGATGAATGGCACAACAATGGGCCTCAGGATCTCCTCACGGTATCTCTCTGCATTCAAATTGCCACCGATAAAATATAATTGTTCCTTGTCCATAGCTTATGCCTGCCCATACCATAACCCCACCACCACCATGGGGCACTCTGTTCACAACGTTGACATCAGCAAACCACTCACCCTGTTAGGGTTCGTTCCTTGGTACTTGTCAATCATTGGCTCATTGGTGTAATTAGCATTATGACAATATTTTTAATTAAATCATTAAAAAAACTTTATTAGTGCAGTTGCAGACAGAAGTTGACATTCAGGAACATAGCACACATGTTTCTGAAGATAAATGCTCACTAACAGAGATGTAAACAAATTTGTGCACAAAATTTGAGAGAAATAAGCATTTTGTGCTTATGGAACATTTCTGGGGTATTTTGCATGTTGCATTTATATTTTGTTCAGTGTACATACAAACATGCTAACTCATTCTAATGTGGGCTGTTAATTGGACATTAGTGTCTCGTGTGTTCAACTTTCACATTCTCATAGTCACAGTATGTTCCATTTCCCCTTCACTCTCGCGCTCTCTCTCGCTCTCTCTCTCTTGCTCTCACAGCATTTTGTACTCATGCTCACAGTGTTTTAACACACACACAGTTCCCCTGAATTCCCTTTAGTACTGTACAGATCTGGCAGGGTGACATTGTTCTGGCTGAATGCTTATGGGATGCATAACACACACACACACATATACACACACACACACACACTGCCCCCTGATGGCAGCGCTATCTCACATCACAACTGGCACCTACAACGACTGGCTGCCTCCACCGCTCTCAGCAGCAAATTAACACTGTTTTTGTATTAACGGTACAGTTTTTGTCTCACCATCCTCCTGGTCTTCCTCCATTTCAGCTGCCTTCAGGAAGCACCCTGGCAGTCTGCAATAAGAACAGCTTTTTGCAAATGTGCTGATCCATGAATAGGTGTTCTGTGTTTTACGGCCAACGTTGCTGCGGCCATGTTAATACAATCCTCGTTTTAAGTGGGTCTGTATTGCTGGGGGGTGATTGTAATGATGTTTTGAAAACCGCATTTCATGAATTAATCTCTATGCTCACATGTCCGTACCCTGTTTGGTTTTAGAGGACTTGTGTGAAAGTAGTTATGTGGTCCTGTCTACCGCTTTCTCTCTCCTATCCTCTTTCTACTCTCCCTCTCCTTTCTCTCTCCTATCCTCTTTCCACTCTCCCTCTCCTTTCTCTCTCCTATCCTCTTTCCACTCTCCCTCTCCTTTCTCTCTCCTATCCTCTTTCCACTCTCCCTCTCCTTTCTCTCTCATATCCTCTTTCCACTTTCCCTCTCCTTTCTCTCTCCTATCCTCTTTCCACCCTCCCTCTCCTTTCTCTCTCCTATCCTCTTTCCACTCTCCCTCTCCTTTCTCTCTCCTATCCTCTTTCCACTCTCCCTCTCCTTTCTCTCTCCTATCCTCTTTCCACTCTCCCTCTCCTTTCTCTCTCCTATCCTCTTTCCACTCTCCCTCTCCTTTCTCTCTCCTATCCTCTTTCCACTCTCCCTCTCCTTTCTCTCTCCTATCCTCTTTCCACTCTCCCTCTCCTTTCTCTCTCCTATCCTCTTTCCACTCTCCCTCTCCTATCCTCTTTCCACTCTCCCTCTCCTATCCTCTTTCCACTCTCCCTCTCCTTTCTCTCTCCTATCCTCTTTCCACTCTCCCTCTCCTTTCTCTCTCCTATCCTCTTTCCACTCTCCCTCTCCTATCCTCTTTCCACTCTCCCTCTCCTGTCCTCTTTCCACTCTCCCCCTCTCCTGTCCTCTTTCCACTCTCCCTCTCCTGTCCTCTTTCCACTCTCCCTCTCCTGTCCTCTTTCCACTCTCCCTCTCCTGTCCTCTTTCCACTCTCCCTCTCCTGTCCTCTTTCCACTCTCCCTCTCCTGTCCTCTTTCCACTCTCCCTCTCCTGTCCTCTTTCCACTCTCCCTCTCCTGTCCTCTTTCCACTCTCCCTCTCCTGTCCTCTTTCCACTCTCCCTCTCCTGTCCTCTTTCCACTCCCTCTCCTTTCTCTCTCCTATCCTCTTTCCACTCTCCCTCTCCTTTCTGTCTCCTATCCTCTTTCCACTCTCCCTCTCCTTTCTGTCTCCTATCCTCTTTCCACTCTCCCTCTCCTTTCTCTCACCTATCCTCTTTCCACTCTCCCTCTCCTTTCTGTCTCCTATCCTCTTTCCACTCTCCCTCTCCTTTCTCTCTCCTATCCTCTTTCCACTCTCCCTCTCCTTTCTCTCTCCTATCCTCTTTCCACTCTCCCTCTCCTTTCTCTCTCCTATCCTCTTTCCACTCTCCCCCTCCTTTCTCTCTGAGAAGGAGTCATAGTTTAGCAGATTGTGTCTGGCCAATAAAACATAGGTTTGGGGCTTCTCTCATGGAAATACACACACACACACACACACACACAATCACACAACATCATGCTTATTGTGCTAGGCACTCAGAACTTAGCACCACAACTGCTCTGTTCTGCAACTAGCCGTGTATGCAAGCAGTGAATATTTAATTCTGCACTTCAGCCGAAGCAAGCTGCCCTGCTACTGCTGGCAACATCATTCAGCGACGAGCCAGAATGAATTGCTGGCAGTAATCACAATTCTCCAGAAAAAGTATCTGCAAATGCAACCTAGTACGAAAGTCCCTCCATAGTGCAGTGGCTGGTGCTAGCACAGTAACACCAGACCAGTCAAAAGTGTGAAACTCTGCATGGCAACACCAATCAGCTGTGTTAGTTTCGGGAGTTCAACCAATAAGCTGTGAGAGTTTGTGATGCGAAACTAATGTGTGATATTCGCATCAGGTCATTAAATTTAAAAAATGCATTCTCTGAAATTGACTAAGATCTGATTGCTATAATTCTGTCATGTTGACAGGTTCGTTAATAAGTTGAAGCATCAAGAGAATTGATACACAAACCACATGTGTTTTCACGAGTGAAAAGGTGTTTTAACAAAAGGTTTCCCACCTTGCAACCTACTTGTGTGAAAACCAACTGTAGTCACAGCACATGCAATTGTTTTAGAATGATAAGGAAGGACTGATAAAAGTCTGATTTGTAGTCATACTAAAAATCATACTCTTACAATAGCTTGTCATGATAGTAGAATGAATAGACCTGTGTTGAGATGGATTCTGTAGAAAGATTGATATGATAGATTGAGTTGGTGGTTTGAAAACTACGTCAGACCTGGAACTGCAGATGTGAAAACAGTAAGAGTGAAACAGGACTGAAAATAGTTTGTCTTACCCAAGTTTCGCTACTTCTCATGCTGCTTTCTCCCTCAACCTCTCTCACTTTTCTTTCATATCTGCCGCAGTATCAACACAGGGAGTTCTGCGATCATTTTTCAATAGAACCATTTCCCTTTTAGTACTCAGCTGGAGAATGTCTGGAATGAGCTGTGAATTAGAGTAGTGGAGAGAGGGAAGGGAAGGCAGAGAGGGTTTTTGGATTTATGACTGCTGTATCTTTCAGGCAACGTTCTTTATAGGGAGGGATAAAGCAGGTGCCGTGGCTGCCATCTGGTCAGCAGGGCTTGTGGTGTAGGCGGATGATGCTCTTCTCCTCAATCACCACGCAGTAGTGAAATATAGCCTGGCCTAAACAAATGAGCCTGTCGTCTGCCTCGCTGTATGACGCTGATGTAGTACACAAATACAAACCAGTGTTTAACATCGGAGGGTTTATTGCATGTCAGCGGATTTACTGCATAAATACATGATTGATGAACAATGAGCATTTCACAACTCTCATTTGTCAACATTTTAGAATATGTGTAGATGGAAATAATTGTGAGTGGTTGTTGCTTTCCGTCTCCCATCTTATTGTTTCTGTGGTTTCTCTTCAGATGAGACATTGAGGCGCTATTTGTGGGTCTGACATTTCCCTCTTTCTGTCTCTGTGGCCTGTCCGCTCTCTCTACGGTTAGTGTACTGATGTACAGCTCTGAAATACGCTAGGAGTGACTGCAACACTGCAGTAACGCACTCACTAACGGTGTCGGGCCAGCCCCACTGAGAGACTTAACTCCCTGCTCACTCTTTCTCTAATTTTCACATTCATTTTATCCCTTTCTATCTATCGTTTCTCAGTTTAATTATATAATTCACCCCTTTGTTTCATTTCCTTTTAGAACTTCCTCTCTCACCATTTTGCCCAATGAATGTCTCAGCCTGGGTCGATGTTTATTTAAAAAAATGTATGTTTTTGCTGTGACTGAAAATGTTCACTTGCGCTCACACAGAATTATATTACTTCAGCAGTGCATCCTTCTCTGAATTATCTCACCACTGGGTATGATGCTGATGTTTAGGCCCTTACGTCACTGTGTTTTCCTCCAAAAAGTACACAGGAGAAAAAGCAATGGTTGTAGCATCAAATCAATCTCACTGCTACAGATTGGTCAGGCTGAATGAATATGGATCTGACTTGAATCAAAACATTTGGGGAAGCTTTCTCAGTGTACATTTGGATGTCTTAATACCAAAGAAAGACCACAGGGATCATGTGTTAAAAATCACATTATTGTGGCCACTGTCAAAGTTCTACCGTTAAATAGGGAAATGGTTTGGCTCGGTTTTGACAATCAAACTGGCTAGAGGCCTAGTTGAAGATCCAATTCATGAAATGTTTCATCAGAAAGAGGTATAGATTAAGTAAGCGGAACACTGATGAGCATCAGTTTGAGTTGTTTTTTGGCGGGAGTGGTTTCCTTTGTTGGGTAGAGGGGTAGGAGAATGGGTTTCCTGTGTGTTACTATCTGCTTGGAGACTGGTTAAGGCAGGTCATGGGGTGGGGTTGGAAGGTCTGTGCTCTCTGGTGGAGGGGGGCTGGCATGGTCTGAGGGGGGACCCAGGTAAACATCCAACAGTGGTGGAGGAATAGCTTCTGGGATATCTGGTGGTGTATGAGAGGGAGAGGAATTTGGAACATTGTCTGGCCCCAGATCAACAACCTGCAAGGAGGTAGGAGGCTGATGGTCATGGGTGTGTGTTGTGGCAGTGGTCTCTGAAGACGTCGGTGGAGGAGGAAATGACGAGTTGTCCAGAGGTTGCACCACCTCAATCTGGGTCTTTTCTTTGTGCACTGCAGCAGTCCCGTTACTCGGTTGAACATCATCTGAAACAGTCTCTCTTCCGAATGTACTTCCTGTCGGAATCTCACCCATCCGGAATTCCTCGTCAGTCTCCTGGAGCAGAGACAGCCTCTTGGAGAGTCGCTGAGACAGGAAGCCAGTGAAGGAGATTCGATTGGAGCCCCTCAGGTGGACGTCACTGCTATCGTCATTATCCAGTCGAGACTGGACTCCACTGTCCAGAAACGGAGAGGGTCCGGCCCAGGCTGTGTTCTGCAGCTGCATCCTCTGATGTCTGCGCTTCCTCACGAAGATGACCCCAAAACTGACAAACATCAGAACCAGTGTCACACCAATCAGTACAGCCACCACTGTGCCATGGTTCCCCCTCGTTTTGCTCTTGTCTTTGTTTGCCGTTTTTGACGGAGGTGGCTTTGGTTTATTTTTTGTCGTGGTGGTGGTGGCAGCAGCGACATGTTTTGTAGTGGGGCCCATTAGTGGGGATTGGCCCTTGGTGCTGGTAACGGCAATACTAGCAGTAACAGAGGCTGCAGTGGTGGCAAGGGTCTTGGCGGGCTGGGTCGATGTCCATGGAGTGGAGATGTGGGTGAAAGATTTGGTCATGGCTATAGAGGGAGGTAGGGTGGCGGGTGTAGTGGCAGCGCCAGGCAGCTCAGATGGGCCTGTTGGACCTCTTTCAGTGGGGTGTGAAGGGGTTGATTTCCTGCTTGTGACTGGGGCCTGGGAGGGGGTGCTGGGAAATTGAGCCTTCCTACCTGTGTTCAAAGTAAATTCGTCTCTAGTCAGTGTCACTCCAAATCCAACACCAGTTGGCGTGGGTCGGATCCTCTCTGTGGAGTCGTTGGACTGCGACATCGGAAGATTGGTTGGACCAGGCCCTGTTTGGATATCTGTTGGTTGATTTGTTGTCGGTGAGGTTGTTTGAGAGGATAACTCCGAAGGTCTAGGTGATGCTGTTGGATTTACTTTGCCCTGGCCGGTGGGTGTAACTCTGCTTACCGGAGGCTGATTCCCCATAGTGGGCGAAGTTTCCTCGGCTCCATCTGCTGTGATCTCCACCGTGGAGTTGTTTTTATATTTGGTTGTTTGGCTGTCCTGAGGTGACTGGGAGTTCTTCCTTGTTCTTGTACTCAAAGGGTGGATTGAAGGCAGATAAGAGCTGATATATCTGGTGGACACCTGATCTGGAGTCTGTGGTTTACTCTTCACTGTGAACTTCAACTCAACTGAAGGTGCTACGGTGCTATAGTTTCCTTCATCTGGTGCATTGTTGAGGTGCTCTTGTGCCATTTCTAAAGGTGAAACTTTGTCTGAAGTTGCAGTAACCTCACTGCTCCTGAAGTCGGTGGAGTGGCTGTTAGGCTGAAGTGTCACTGTGCTATTCAGTCCCGGTGGTAGCATCCACAAAAACAACACAAAAACAAGACTCTTTCCCTCCATTGCTGTTTCCTGTTATCCTCTGAAATCTGGTGTGTCCTGATGACTGACTGATGAAAAGAAGAAAAGCGTCATTACTGTATCTGTAAGCATGATTTATCATGAGGAAACAAGGAACATTTCACCATGAAGGGCAACGTGGTGAAATGTTATCGCTACTTTTGGCATTTCCTTCCTCAAACTACAATTCAAAGTAGGAGCAGAAGATTTTTTGACTGTTTTCTGGGGAATCTAACTATATTCTGTTTTTGTCTTATTTCTTTGAAAGAATTAAGGCCATATAAGGTCATATGTTACACATTAGGATGTCTTTATCTAAACATTATTGATTAGCTAACATTCGTGATGGTGTGTGTAATGTGTATTACACCTCCCACAAACAACTGTTTTGAAAGTGTGTGTTTCAAAGGTATTTGTTTTCAACTGGTTGCACATTCTCTGGCAAATCACACATGTTGTCATTAGAGCAACAGATAACACTATAACCCTTTTATATTTACGTCACCCACCCTTAAAGTATGTTGTACTCACCAGAGCCTACACAGGATTTAACCCTAGAATCCTGGCCTTCATTAACCTGCTCCAAGTTCACAAAAAGCAGAATGCCTATATGAGTTGGTGTGTCTCAGCTAGAAGAGGTCTCCTTAGTTTGCTGTACGTGAATCCCAGAAAGCAGCCACTGTAGAAGTCTGCGAGGCCCTAGTCTGGTATTATACAGAACCTTCTCTTGCCTCACTTGACAGGAAGTGAGAGCTGTGAAACTGAGGTCTGATTACAAATGACACCCTGTTCTTTTTAACACAGAAAAATACACAGTGGATGTTTTCATGCAAAACAAATGTACACTTGTAATTTTAATATGCACTCTGGGATAGACCCCTTGACGTATTCCACATTTTGTTACGTTATAGCCTTATGGATTAATTCGTTTTTTTCCACCTCATCAATTTGCACACCCCATAATGACAAAGCAAAATCATGTTTTTAGATTTGTTTTGCAAATGAAATGTGTGTGTGTGTGTGTGTGTGTGTATATGTATGTATGTATGTATGTATGTATGTATGTGTATATGCATGTGTGTATGTGTATATGCATGTATGTATGTATGTATGTGTATATATATATATGTGTGTGTATATATATATATGTGTGTATATATATGTATATATATATATTGTGTGTGTGTGTGTGTGTAAACTTAGCAAAAAAAGAAACGTCCTCTCACTATCAACTGTGTTTATTTTCAGCAGACTTAACATGTGTAAATATTTGTATGAACATAACAAGATTCAACAACTGAGACATAAAATGAACAAGTTCCACAGACATGTAACTAACAGAAATGGAATAATGTGTCACAGAAAAAAGGGGGGTGGTCAAAATGAAAAGTAACAGTCAGTATCTGGTGTGGCCACCAGCTGCATTAAGTACTGCAGTGCATCTCCTCAACATGAACTGCACCAGTTCTTACTGTGAGATGTTACCCCGCTCTTCCACCAAGGCACCTGCAAGTTCCCGGACATTTCTCAGATCCAGCAGGTCCCAGACGGCTCAATGGGATTGAGGTCCGGGCTCTTCGCTGGCCATGGCAGAACACTGACATCCCTGTCTTGCAGTGAAAATCACACACAGAACGAGCAGTATGGCTAGTGGCATTGTCATGCTGGAGGGTGATGTCAGGATGAGCCTGCAGGAAGGGTACCACATGAGGGAGGAGGATGTCTTCCCTGTAATGCACAGCGTTGAGATTGCCTGCAATGACAACAAGCTCAATCCGATGATGCTGTGGCACACCGCCCCAGACCATGACGGACCCTCCACCTCCAAATCGATCCTGCTCCAGAGGACAGGCATCGGTGTAACGTTCATTCCTTCGACAATAAACGCAAATCCGACCGTCACCCCTGGTGAGACAAAACCGCGACTCTCCAGTGAAGAGCACTTTTTGCCAGTCCTGTCTGGTCCAGCGACTGTGGTTTTGGGCCCATAGGCGACGTTGTTGCCGGTGATGTCTGGTGAGGACCTGCCTTACAACAGGCCTACAAGCCCTCAGTCCAGCCTCTCTCAGCCTTAACTGGCGTTTTCCAAGATGGCATAGCAGTTCAGACGTCTTTTGTCCTCGTCATGTCGTGTCCCGTATATATATATATATATATATATATATATATTTACAACTTTTTTCAAATACATTTTATTTTTGTTTTCCATCAACTCATCTTCAAAACACTCTCCTGCAACCCGCCTCACCAATTTATATTTATAAAAAAGTATTATTTACCTCTAATCTGTAATCCTCCAAGAAGCTAGCCAGAAACTCCAAGAAGCTAGCCAGAAACTAGCCAGAAGCTAGCCAGAAGATAGCCCAGAAGCTAATCCAGAAGCTAATCAGAAGCTAGTTCAGAAGCTAGTTAGCTTCTTTACTGGCAAATCGTTAGTATTCAGCTAACCACGGTTTGTGGTCATCAGCTATTCTTTAGCTCGAAAATCTATCGCCAGTTTTGTACGGCGCGGCTCGGAACGGAACATACCGGACCAATTTTTCTCTCCATGTCCCTGGATTTCAACTGCTCTCTGGATCTCACAGCTAGCTAGCTGCTATCCGTGTGACTATCGGCTTTCGTTGATTCCGGAGCAAACATCAATTATTCCGGAGCTAGCCAGCTCCGTCAATCACTCCTGGGCTGCAGTCACCTATCCGGACCCGTTTTACTGCCTACGCGGAGCCCCACCGGGCCTTCACAACTGGACTGCCGATGTTATCTACCCGAAGGAGTTATCTGGCTGGCTCCTCCGTTGCGACGTTACCTGAACGCCCATCTGCGGCCTGCTAACCATTAGCTGTCTTACCGACTGCTATCTGAATAGACAATCGGACAATTTATTTATTTTTATTATTATTATGTTTTCTTCTTGGGCCTCTATAACTATATCTATTGTTTTTATTTTTGTTGTTGTTGTGTGATTTGGATTAATCCCCTCTACCACACGGAACCCCACTAATCTACTGACGGAATGCAAGAGGTGGCTAATAACAGACCTCCATCCTATGCTAGCTTGCTACCGATGGCCTGGCTAGCTGTCTAAATCGCCGTGACCCCCAACCAACCTCTCCACTCACGCACTCGACTAAGCATGCCTCTCCTTAATGTCAATATGTCTTGTCCATTGCTGTTCTGGTTAGTGTTTATTGGCTTATTTCACTGTAGAGCCTCTAGTCCTGCTCAGTATACCTTATCCAACCTATTAGTTCCACCACCCACACATGCAATGACATCTCCTGGTTTCAATGATGTTTCTAGAGACAATATCTCTCTCTTCATCACTCAATACCTAGGTTTACCTCCACTGTATTCACATCCTACCATACCTTTGTCTGTACATTATACCTTGATGCTATTTTATCACCCCCAGAAACCTCCTTTTACTCTCTGTTCCAGATGTTCTAGACGACCAATTCTTATTGCTTTTAGCCGCACCCTTATTCTACTCCTCCTATGTTCCTCTGGCGATGTAGAGGTGTATCCAGGCCCTGCAGTGCCTAGCTCCACTCCTATTCCCCAGGCGCTCTCTTTTGACGACTTCTGTAACCGTAATAGCCTTGGTTTCATGCATGTTAACATTAGAAGCCTCCCCCCTAATTTTAATTCCAAACTACAACATTTTCAGACAAGATAGAACTGCCAAAGGGGGCGGTGTTGCAATCTACTGCAAAGATAGCCTGCAGAGTTCTGTCCTACTATCCAGGTCTGTACCCAAACAATTTTAACTTCTACTTTTAAAAATCCACCTCTCTAAAAACAAGTCTCTCACCGTTGCCGCCTGCTATAGACCACCCTCTGCCCCCAGCTGTGCTCTGGACACCATATGTGAACTAATTGCCCCCCCATCTATCTTCAGAGCTCGTGCTGCTAGGCGACCTAAACTGGAACATGCTTAACACCCCAGCCATCCTACAATCTAAACTTGATGCCCTCAATCTCACACAAATTATCAATGAACCTACCAGGTACCTCCCCAAAGCCTTAAACACGGGCACCCTCATAGATATCATCCTAACCAACTTCCCCTCTAAATTACACCTCTGCTGTCTTCAACCAAGATCTCAGCGATCACTGCCTCATTGCCTGCATCCGTAATGGGTCAACGGTCAAACGACCTCCACTCATCACTGTAAAACGCTCCCTGAAACACTTCAGCGAGCAGGCCTTTCTAATCGACCTGGCCGGGGTATCCTGGAAGGATATTGATCTCATCCCGTCAGTAGAGGATGCCTGGATATTTTTTTTAATGCCTTCCTAACCATCTTAAATAAACATGCCCCATTCAAGAAATTTAGAACCAGGAACAGATATAGCCCTTGGTTCTCCCCAGACCTGACTGCCCTTAACCAACACAAAAACATCCTATGGCGTTCTGCATTAGCATCGAACAGCCCCCGTGATATGCAGCTGTTCAGGGAAGCTAGAAACCATTATACACAGGCAGTTAGAAAAGCCAAGGCTAGCTTTTTCAAGCAGAAATTTGCTTCCTGCAACACTAACTCAAAAAAGTTCTGGGACACTGTAAAGTCCATGGAGAATAAGAACACCTCCTCCCAGCTGCCCACTGCACTGAAGATAGGAAACACTGTCACCACTGATAAATCCACCATAATTGAGAATTTTAATAAGCATTTTTCTACGGCTGGCCATGCTTTCCACCTGGCTACTCCTACCCCGGTCAACAGCACTGCACCCCCAACAGCAACTCGCCCAAGCCTTCCCCATTTCTCCTTCTCCCAAATCCGTTCAGCTGATGTTCTGAAAGAGCTGCAAAATCTGGACCCCTACAAATCAGCCGGGCTAGACAATCTGGACCCTTTCTAAAATGATCTGCCGAAATTGTTGACACCCCTATTACTAGCCTGTTCAACCTCTCTTTCGTATCGTCTGAGATTCCCAAAGATTGGAAAGCAGCTGCTGTCATCCCCCTCTTCAAAGGGGGGGACACTCTTGACCCAAACTGCTACAGACCTATATCTATCCTACCATGCCTTTCTAAGGTCTTCGAAAGCCAAGTCAACAAACAGATTACCGACCATTTCGAATCTCACCATACCTTCTCTGCTATGCAATCTGGTTTCAGAGCTGGTCATGGGTGCACCTCAGCCACGCTCAAGGTCCTAAACGATATCTTAACCGCCATCGATAAGAAACATTACTGTGCAGCCGTATTCATTGATCTGGCCAAGGCTTTTGACTCTGTCAATCACCACATCCTCATCGGCAGACTCGACAGCCTTGGTTTCTCAAATGATTGCCTCGCCTGGTTCACCAACTACTTCTCTGATAGAGTTCAGTGTGTCAAATCGGAGGGTCTGCTGTCCGGACCTCTGGCAGTCTCTATGGGGGTGCCACAGGGTTCAATTCTTGGACCGACTCTCTTCTCTGTATACATCAATGAGGTCGCTCTTGCTGCTGGTGAGTCTCTGATCCACCTCTACGCAGACGACACCATTCTGTATACTTCTGGCCCTTCTTTGGACACTGTGTTAACAACCCTCCAGGCAAGCTTCAATGCCATACAACTCTCCTTCCGTGGCCTCCAATTGCTCTTAAATACAAGTAAAACTAAATGCATGCTCTTCAACCGATCGCTACCTGCACCTACCCGCCTGTCCAACATCACTACTCTGGACGGCTCTGACTTAGAATACGTGGACAACTACAAATACTTAGGTGTCTGGTTAGACTGTAAACTCTCCTTCCAGACCCATATCAAACATCTCCAATCCAAAGTTAAATCTAGAATTGGCTTCCTATTTCGCAACAAAGCATCCTTCACTCATGCTGCCAAACATACCCTTGTAAAACTGACCATCCTACCAATCCTCGACTTTGGCGATGTCATTTACAAAATAGCCTCCAATACCCTACTCAACAAATTGGATGCAGTCTATCACAGTGCAATCCGTTTTGTCACCAAAGCCCCATATACTACGCTCTCGTTGGCTGGCCCTCGCTTCATACTCGTCGCCAAACCCACTGGCTCCATGTCATCTACAAGACCCTGCTAGGTAAAGTCCCCCCTTATCTCAGCTCGCTGGTCACCATAGCGTCTCCCACCTGTAGCACACGCTCCAGCAGGTATATCTCTCTAGTCACCCCCAAAACCAATTCTTTCTTTGGCCGCCTCTCCTTCCAGTTCTCTGTTGCCAATGACTGGAACGAACTACAAAAATCTCTGAAACTGGAAACAATTATCTCCCTCACTAGCTTTAAGCACCAACTGTCAGAGCAGCTCACAGATTACTGCACCTGTACATAGCCCACCTATAATTTAGCTCAAACAACTACCTCTTTCCCAACTGTATTTTATTTATTTATTTATTTTGCTCCTTTGCACCCCATTATTTTTATTTCTACTTTGCACATTCTTCCATTGCAAAACTACCATTCCAGTGTTTTACTTGCTATATTGTATTTACTTTGCAACCATGGCCTTTTTTGCCTTTACCTCCCTTCTCACCTCATTTGCTCACATTGTATATAGACTTGTTTATACTGTATTATTGACTGTATGTTTGTTTTACTCCATGTGTAACTCTGTGTCGTTGTATCTGTCGAACTGCTTTGCTTTATCTTGGCCAGGTCACAAGTGTAAATGAGAACTTGTTCTCAACTTGCCTACCTGGTTAAATAAAGGTGAAATAAATAAAAACATTTTAAAAATTTAAACTCGTTTTTCAACCACTCCACAAATTTCTTGTTAACAAACTATGGTTTTTGCAAGTCCGTCAGGACATCTACTTTGTGCATGTCATTTTTCCAACAATTGTTTACAGACAGATTGTTTCACTTATAATTCACTGTTTCACAATTCCAGTGGGTCAGAAGTTTACATACACTAAGTTGACAGTGCCTTTAAACAGCAAATTCCAGTAAATGTCATGGCTTCAGAAGCTTCTGATAGGCTAATTGACATCATCTGAGTCAATTGGATGTACCTGTGGATGTATTTCAAGGCCTACCTTCAAACTCAGTGCCTCTTTGCTTGACATCATGGGAAAATCAAAACAAATCATCGTTGGGAGCAATTTCCAAATGCCTGAAGGTACCACGTTCATCTGCAATAGTACGCAAGTATAAACGCCATGGACCACGCACCCATTATACCGCTCAGGAAAGAGTTGTGTTCTGTCTCCTAGAGATGAATGTACCTTGGTGTAAAAAGTGCAACTCAATCCCAGAACAACAGCAAAAGACCTTGTGAAGATGCTGGAGGAAACCGGTACAAAAGTATCTATATCCACAGTAAAACGAGTCTTATGTCGACAACCTGAAAGAGCCGCTCAGCAAGGAAGAAGCCACTGCTCCAAAACCACCATAAAAAATGCCAGACTACGGTTTGCAGCTGCACATGGGAACAAAGATCGTACTTTTTGGAGAAATGTCCTCTGGTCTGATGAAAAAAAAATAGAACTGTTTGGCCACAATGACCATCGTTATGTTTGGAGGAAAAAGGGGCAGGCTTGCAAGCCAAAGAACAACATCCCAATCGTGAAGCACGGGGGGGTGACAACATCATGTTGTGGGGGTGCTTTGCTGCAGGAGGGACTGGTGTGCTTCACAAAATAGATAGAATCATGAGGAGGAAATGTATGAGAATATATGGAAGCAACATCTCAAGACATCAGGAGGTTAAAGCTTGCTCGCAAATGGGTCTTCCAAGTGGACAATGACCCCAAGCATACTTCCAAAGTTGTGGCAAAATGGCTTAAGGACAACAAAGTCAAGGTATTGGAGTGGCCATGACAAAGCCATGACCTCAATCCTACAGTAAATTTGTGGGCGGAACTGAAAAAGCGTGTGCGAGCAAGGAGGCCTTTACAATCCTGACTCAGTTACACCAGCTCTGTCAGGAGGAGTGGGACAAAATTAACCCAACATATTGTGGGAAGCTTGTGGAAGGCTACCCAAAACGTTTTCCCCACGTTAAACCATTTTAAAGGCAACTCTACCAAATACTAATTGAGTGCATGTAAACTTCTGACCCACTGGGAATGTGATGAAAGAAATAAACTCTGAAATAAATCATTCTCTCTACTATTATTCTGACATTTCAAGTTCTTAAAATAATGTAATGATCCTAACTGACCTAAGACAGTGAATTTTTACTAGGATTAAATGTCAAGAATTGTGAAACTGAGTTTAAATGTATTTGGCTAAAGTGTATGTAAACTTCCGACTTCAACTGTATGTTTGTATTTATAATAGAGGTTGACCGATTAATCAGAATGGCCGATTTAATTAGGGCCGTTTTCATAAACAATCGGTATTTTTGGGCACCGATTATCCCAATTTTTTAACATATTTTTTTTATGCCTTTATTTAACTAGGCAAGTCCATTAAGAACACATTCTTATTTAACTTAACGAGATTAACTGCCTTGTTAAGGGGCTGAACCGCAGATTTTCACCTTGTCGGCTCGGGGTATCCAATCTTGGAACCTTACAGTTAACTAGTCCAACGCAATAACGACCTGCCTCTCTCTCGTTGCACTCCACAAGGAGACTGCCTGTTACGTGAATGCTGTAAGCCAAAGTAAGTTGTTAGCTCACATTAAACTTTTCTTATAAAAAACAATCAATCATAATCACTAGTTAACTACACATGCTAGATAATATCAAGTAATTACATTTACATTTAAGTCATTTAGCAGACGCTCTTATCCTGAGCGACTTACAAATTGGTGCATTCACCTTATGACATCCAGTGGAACAGTAGTGCATCTAAATCTTTTAAGGGGGGCGAGAGGGATTACTTTATCCTATCCTAGGTATTCCTTAAAGAGGTGGGGTTTCAGGTGTCTCCGGAAGGTGGTGATTGACTCCGCTGTTCTGGCGTCGTGAGGGAGTTTGTTCCACCATTGGGGGGCCAGAGCAGCGAACAGTTTTGACTGGGCTGAGCGGGAACTGTACTTCCTCAGTGGTAGGGAGGCGAGCAGGCCAGAGGTGGATGAACGCAGTGCCCTTGTTTGGGTGTAGGGCCTGATCAGAGCCTGGAGGTACTGAGGTGCCGTTCCCCTCACAGCTCCGTAGGCAAGCACCATGGTCTTGTAGCGGATGCGAGCTTCAACTGGAAGCCAGTGGAGAGAGCGGAGGAGCGGGGTGACGTGAGAGAACTTGGGAAGGTTGAACACCAGACGGGCTGCGGCGTTCTGGATGAGTTGTAGGGGTTTAATGGCACAGGCAGGGAGCCCAGCCAACAGCGAGTTGCAGTAATCCAGACGGGAGATGACAAGTGCCTGGATTAGGACCTGCGCCGCTTCCTGTGTGAGGCAGGGTCGTACTCTGCGGATGTTGTAGAGCATGAACCTACAGGAACGGGCCACCGCCTTGATGTTAGTTGAGAACGACAGGGTGTTGTCCAGGATCACGCCAAGGTTCTTAGCGCTCTGGGAGGAGGACACAATGGAGTTGTCAACCGTGATGGCGAGATCATGGAACGGGCAGTCCTTCCCCGGGAGGAAGAGCAGCTCCGTCTTGCCGAGGTTCAGCTTGAGGTGGTGATCCGTCATCCACACTGATATGTCTGCCAGACATGCAGAGATGCGATTCACCACCTGGTCATCAGAAGGGGGAAAGGAGAAGATTAATTGTGTGTCGTCTGCATAGCAATGATAGGAGAGACCATGTGAGGTTATGACAGAGCCAAGTGACTTGGTGTATAGCGAGAATAGGAGAGGGCCTAGAACAGAGCCCTGGGGGACACCAGTGGTGAGAGCACGTGGTGTGGAGACGGATTCTCGCCACGCCACCTGGTAGGAGCGACCTGTCAGGTAGGACGCAATCCAAGCGTGGGCCGCGCCCGGGAGATGCCCAACTCGGAGAGGGTGGAGAGGAGGATCTGATGGTTCACAGTATCGAAGGCAGCCGATAGGTCTAGAAGGATGAGAGCAGAGGAGAGAGAGTTAGCTTTAGCAGTGCGGAGCGCCTCCGTGATACAGAGAAGAGCAGTCTCAGTTGAATGACTAGTCTTGAAACCTGACTGATTTGGATCAAGAAGGTCATTCTGAGAGAGATAGCGGGAGAGCTGGCCAAGGACGGCACGTTCAAGAGTTTTGGAGAGAAAAGAAAGAAGGGATACTGGTCTGTAGTTGTTGACATCGGAGGGATCGAGTGTAGGTTTTTTCAGAAGGGGTGCAACTCTCGCTCTCTTGAAGACGGAAGGGACGTAGCCAGCGGTCAGGGATGAGTTGATGGGTGAGGTAAGGGAGAAGGTCTCCGGAAATGGTCTGGAGAAGAGAGGAGGGGATAGGGTCAAGCGGGCAGGTTGTTGGGCGGCCGGCCGTCACAAGACGCGAGATTTCATCTGGAGAGAGAGGGGAGAAAGAGGTCAGAGCACAGGGTAGGGCAGTGTGAGCAGAACCAGCGGTGTCGTTTGACTTAGCAAACGAGGATCGGATGTCGTCGACCTTCTTTTCAAAATGGTTGACGAAGTCATCTGCAGAGAGGGAGGAGGGGGGGGGATTCAGGTGGGAGGAGAAGGTTGCAAAGAGCTTCCTAGGGTTAGAGGCAGATGCTTGGAATTTAGAGTGGTAGAAAGTGGCTTTAGCAGCAGAGAGAGAAGAGGAAAATGTAGAGAGGAGGGAGTGAAAGGATGTCAGGTCCGCAGGGAGGCGAGTTTTCCTCCATTTCCGCTCGGCTGCCCGGAGCCCTGTTCTGTGAGCTCGCAATGAGTCGTCGAGCCACGGAGCGGGAGGGGAGGACCGAGCCGGCCTGGAGGATAGGGGACATAGAGAGTCAAAGGATGCAGAAAGGGAGGAGAGGAGGGTTGAGGAGGCAGAATCAGGAGATAGGTTGGAGAAGGTTTGAGCAGAGGGAAGAGATGATAGGATGGAAGAGGAGAGAGTAGCGGGTGAGAGAGAGCGAAGGTTGGGACGGCGCGATACCATCCGAGTAGGGGCAGTGTGGGAAGTGTTGGATGAGAGCGAGAGGGAAAAGGATACAAGGTAGTGGTCGGAGACTTGGAGGGGAGTTGCAATGAGGTTAGTGGAAGAACAGCATCTAGTAAAGATGAGGTCGAGCGTATTTCCTGCCTTGTGAGTAGGGGGGGAAGGTGAGAGGGTGAGGTCAAAAGAGGATAGGAGTGGAAAGGAGGCAGAGAGGAATGAGTCAAAGGTAGACGTGGGGAGGTTAAAGTCGCCCAGAACTGTAAGAGGTGAGCCGTCCTCAGGAAAGGAGCTTATCAAGGCATCAAGCTCATTGATGAACTCTCCGAGGGAACCTGGAGGGCGATAAATGATAAGGATGTTAAGCTTGAAAGGGCTGGTAACTGTGACAGCATGGAATTCAAAGGAGGCGATAGACAGATGGGTAAGGGGAGAAAGAGAGAATGACCACTTGGGAGAGATGAGGATCCCGGTGCCACCACCCCGCTGGCCAGAAGCTCTCGGGGTGTGCGAGAACACGTGGGCAGACGAAGAGAGAGCAGTAGGAGTAGCAGTGTTGTCTGTGGTGATCCATGTTTCCGTCAGTGCCAAGAAGTCGAGGGACTGGAGGGAGGCTTAGGCTGAGATGAACTCTGCCTTGTTGGCCGCAGATCGGCAGTTCCAGAGGCTACCGGAGACCTGGAACTCCACGTGGGTCGTGCGCGCTGGGACCACCAGATTAGGGTGGCCGCGGCCACGCGGTGTGGAGCGTTTGTATGGTCTGTGCAGAGAGGAGAGAACAGGGATAGACAGACACATAGTTGACAGGCTACACAAGAGGCTACGCTAATGCAAAGGAGATTGGAATGACAAGTGGACTACACGTCTCGAGTGAAAGTTAAGCTTACGTAGCAAGAATCTTTATTGACTAAAATGATTAAAATGATACAGTACTGCTGAAGTAGGCTAGCTGGCAGAGGCTGCGTTGTTGACTATGTAGGCTAGCTGGCAGTGTCTGCGTTGTTGACACTACACTAATCAAGTCGTTCCGTTGAGTGTAATAGTTTCTACTGTGCTACTGTGCTGCTATTCGGGGCTAGCTGGCTAGCTAGCAGTGTTGATTACATTACGTTGCGTTAAAAGAACGACAATAGCTGGCTAGCTAACCTAGGAAATCGCTCAAGACTACACAATTATCTTTGATACAAAGACGGCTATGTAGCTAGCTATGTAGCTAGCTACGATCAAACAAATCAAGCCGTTGTACTGTAATGAAATGAAATGAAAAATGTGATACTACCTGTGGAGCGAAGCGAAATGCGACCGGATTGTTGAGTGCGGAAGTTCTGTTCGGTAGACGTTGGCTAGCTGTTGGCTAGCTAGCAGTGTCTCCTACGTTAAGGACGACAAATGGCTGGCTAGCTAACCTCGGTAAATTAAGATAATCACTCTAAAACTACACACTCTAAACTACACAATTATCTTGGATACGAAGACAGCAAAGACAACTATGTAGCTAGCTAACACTACACTAATCAAGTCGTTCAGTTGAGTGTAATAGTTGTGCTGCTAATCGGTAGACGGTGGACTAGCTAACGGTGGTCGTTAGCTAGCTGGCTAGCTGCAGGGCAGTGTAGACTGCGTTAGGACGACGAAATACGATAATTACGCAATTATCTATGATACAAAGACGGCTATGTAGCTAGCTAAGAAGAAATTGCTAAGATTAGACAAATCAAACCGTTGCTAATCGGTAGACGGTGGACTAGCTAACGGTGGACGTTAGCTAGCTGGCTAGCTGCAGGGCAGTGTAGACTGCGTTAGGACGACGAAATACGATAATTACGCAATTATCTATGATACAAAGACGGCTATGTAGCTAGCTAAGAAGAAATTGCTAAGATTAGACAAATCAAACCGTTGTACTATAATGAAATGTAATGAAATGTAATACTACCTGCGGACCGAGTGCAGATGCGACCGCTCGCTCCAACCCGGAAGTTAAATAAGGGGACTGAGAGATAAGTAATATCATCAACCGTGTCCTGCGTTGCATATAATCTGACTGTGCGGTGGTAGGCAGAAGCAGGCGCGTAAACATTAATTCAAACAGCACTTTTGTGCGTTTTGCCAGCAGCTCTTCGTTGTGCAGCTCTTCGTTGTGTGTCAAGCATTGTGCTGTTTATGACTTCAAGCCTATCAACTCCCGAGATGAGGCTGGTGTAACCGAAGTGAAATGGCTAGCTAGTTGGAGCGCGCTAACTAGAGGGACGGAAGCTATACTGTTACACTGGCAATACTAAAGTGCCTGTAAGAACATCCAATAGTCAAAGGTTAATGGAATACAAATGGTATAGAGGGAAATAGTCCTATAATTCCTATAATAACTACAACCTAAAACTTCTTACCTGAGAATATTCAAGACTCATGTTAAAAGGAACCACCAGCTTTCATGTTCTCATGTTCTGAGCAAGGAACTAAAACGTTAGCTTTCTTACATAGCACATATTGCACTTTTACTTTCTTCTCCAACACTTTGTTTTTGCATTATTTAAACCAAATTGAACGTGTTTCATTATTTACTTGAGGCTAAATTTATTTTATTGATGTATTATATTAAGTTAAAATAAGTGTTCATTCAGTATTGTTGTAATTGTCATTATTACAAATCAAATAAAATTAATTGACCGATTTAATCGGTATCGGCTTTTTTGGTTCTCCAATAATCGGTATTGGCGTTGAAAAATCATAATCGGTCGACCTCTAATTTATAAGTATTCAGACCCTTTACAGGCAGTGATTAAAGCCTCAAATCTTCTTGGGTATGAAGCTACAAGCTTGGCACACCTGTATTTGGGGAGATTCTCCCATTCATCTCTACAGATCCTCTCAAGCTCTGTCAGGTTGGATGGGGAGTGTCGATGCATAGCCTTTTTCAGGTCTCTCCAGAAATGATTGATCGGGTTCAAGTCTAAGCTCTGGCTGGGCCCACTCACAGACATTCATAGACTTGTCCCGAAGCCACTCCTGCGTTGTCTTGGCTGTGTGCTTAGGATCGTTGTACTGTTGGAAGGTGAACCTTCACCCCAGTCTGAGGTCCTGAGTTCTCTGGAGCAGGTTTTCATCAAGGATCTCTCTGTACTTTGCTCTGTTCATCTTTGCCTCAATCCTGACTAGTCTCTCAGTCCCTGCCGCTGAAAAACATCCTCAAGGAATGATGCTCCCACCACCATGCTTCTCTGTCAGGATGGTGCCAGGTTACCTCCAGACTTGGCATTCTGGCCAAAGAGCTCAATCTTGGTTTCATCAGACCAGAGAATCTTGTTTCTCATGGTCTAAGAGTCTTGAGGTGCCTTTTGGCAAACTCCAATGGGGCTGTCGTGCCTTACTGAGGAGTGGCTTCCATCTGGCCACATTATCATGAAAACCTAATTGGTGAAGTTCTGCAGAGATGGTTGTCCTTCTGGAATATTCTCCAATCGCCACGGAGGAACTCTGGCGCCCTTTGGGTTCTTGGTTATCTCCTTGACCAAGGCCCTTCTCCCCCACTTGCTCAGTGTGGCCGGGCAGCCAGCTCTAGGAAGATTCTTGGTGGTTCCAAACTTCTTCTATTTAAGAATGGAGGCCTTCAATGCTGCAGAAATGTTTTGGTACCCTTCCCCAGATCTGTGCCTCATCACAATCCTGTCTCTGATCTCTATGTACAATTCCTTCGACCCTATGGCTTAGTTTTTCCTCTGACATGCACTGTCAACTGTGGGATCTTATATAGACGGGTGTGTGCTTTTCCAAATCATGTCTAATCAATTGAATTTATCACTCCAATCAAGTTGTTGAATCATCTCAAGAATGATCAAAGGACACACGATGCACCTGAGCTCAATTTCCAGTGTCATCGCAAAGGGTCTGAATATTTACGTAAATAAAGTATTTCCTTTTTAATCTTATTTTTATATATTTGCAAACATTTATAAAAATCTGTTTTTGCTTTGTCATTATGGGGTATTGTGTGTAGATTGATTAGGGAAGCATTGTATTTTATCAATTTTAGAATTAGGCTGTAACGTAACATAATGTGGAAAAAGGAAGAGGTCTGAATATTTTCCAAATGCCCTGTAATTTGTTTGGCGGTACTGAATGTTGTGTTTTGTGAAGTTTCTGTTGAATAAATAGTTACCGATCATTTTTCAATGATGGTGTGAAAGTAGTTGGCCACCTTATTGTCTTGCTGCTGAAGCATGTTACATGGGAAATTGTTCAGTTGTCGCTACCACTCATTCAGTTCAATTATACCATTGTGTTTGTTTGGTGTCTTTTTGCTATTGGTTTAAAACTTTCAATCGTAATAAATAAAACACAGCATGTTTCTCAGCAGTCCAAATGAAAGGTTCAAGACGTTCTGTCAAAGACGAGCGGTGGTTTGTACAGTGTTTATTTTGAGTTGAATTGTTGAACATGTCTTTCTGTGTAGATTGTGGTTGATGCTTCAGTTTTGCTCTCCTTTTTTTCACATGCCAACAATATAAAGTCCAATTTTTTTTATTGTGTGCTCAGGTTTATATACTGAGTGTACAAAACATTAAGGGCACCTGCTCTTTCCATCACATACAGTGCCTTCAGAAAGTATTTGTACCTCTTGATTTATTCTAGATTTTGTTATGTTAAAGCCATGCATTTCTAAGAGCTTTGCACACCTGGATTGTACAATATTTACCCATTTTTATTCTTTTAAAAATTGTTTGACAATTTTGAAATGCTCTGTCACATTGGTTGTTGATCGTTACATGACAACCATGTTCAAGTCTTGCCATAGATTTTCTAGCAGATGTAAGTTAAAACTAAGATGGGCCACTCAGGAATATTCAGTCTTCTTGGTTAGCAACTGCAATGTAGATTTGGGCTCGTTTTAGATTATTGTCCTACTGAGAGGTGAATTCATCTCCCAGTGTCTGGTGGAAAGCAGACAATCAGGTTTTCCTCTAGGATTTTGTCTGTGCTTAGCTACATTCCATTGCTTTTTTGTCCTGAAAAACTCCTCAGTCCTTAACAATTACAAGCATACCCATAACAGGATGCAGCCACCACTGTGCTTGAAAATCTGGAGAGTGGTATTCAGTAATGTATTGGATTTGCCCCAAACATAACACTTTGTATTTAGGATAAAAAAAAGTGAATTGCTTTGCTTCATTTTTTGCAGTATTACTTTAGTGGCTTGTTGCAAACAGGATGCATGTTTTTTAATATTTGTATTCTGTACAGGCTTCCTTCTTTTCACTCTGCCAATAAGGTTAATATTGTGGAGTAACTACAATGATGTTGATCCATCCTCAGTTTTTTCCTATCACATCCATTAAACTCTATAACTGTTTTAAAGTCACCATTGGCCTCATTGTAAAATCCTTAACTTTCCTTCCTCTCAAGGAGTTAGGAAGGACACCTTTATCTTTGTAGTGACTGGGTGTATTGATACACCATCCAAAGCCTAATTAATAAACTAATTTTCAAAATTTTAACCCATGTACCAATAGGTACCCTTCTTTGTGAGGCATTGTAAAACCTCCCTGGTTTTTGTGGTTGAATCTGTGTTTTGAAATTCACAGCTTGACTGAGGGACCGTACAGATAATTGTATGTGTGGGGTACAGAGATGAGGTAGTCAATCGAAAATCTTGTTAAACACTATTATTGCACAAGGAGTGAGTCCAGGCATCTTATAATGTGACTTGTTAAGCAAATGTTTACTCCTGAACTTATTTAAGCTTTCCATAACAAAGGGGTTGAATACTTATTGACTCAAGACATTTCAGCTTTTCACTTTCCTCACACCACTAGGGGCATGTTCTCTAGATCCTGTGGTACTTCCAGACACAAATCCCTGGAGCTGGAACTCTGCATCTGCATGGTCATTTTGCCATAGTTATTGAGTCAAGACATTTCAGCGTTTCATTTTTAATTAATTTGTTTTAAAAAATCTGCAAGAATATTTCCACTTCGACATAATGGGGTGTATTGTGTCGGCCAATGACAAAATATCTAAATTTAATCTATTTTAAGTTGTGGCTGTAACACAAAATGCGGGAAAAGGAGTATGAATACTTTCTGAATGCACTGTAGACTGACAAGGTGAATCCAGGTGAAAGCTAGTATCCTTTATTGCAATGTATGACTTTACCCTTGGTTCTTCATCAGGTCTTTGTTCTTCAGTACAGTTTGTGTCAACATAAAGCATCTTCAGTCAACCTAATCTAGGGCACAGATTTTGTTAATATATTAATTAAACAATTGTTTTTCTTTAACTACCCAAGGGGCTATTTTCCTGATAGACATCCACTTCTGTAATTTACTATATTAAAACACTTGGTCCTAATAATAATATAACCTGTTAAACTAGTGCCAGGATATTTGTTGACAGTAATGGAATCATTTCACTGCTGTCGTTGTACTCATGCAACCCCCTGTATTTATTGTGGTCCACCGTTTCTGAAACTGTTGTCTAAAAACTTGTGTTCTTACTCCATCGATTCAAAACAAGAATGCCATTCATTCACACCTGTTCACAAAACCTCCATTTATTTGGGTTGTGGCATTTAAACAAATATTGTATTTTTACAGAAAAGAGAAAAGAAGTTAGACTTAGTAGAGAGGAGTGGAAACAAATGAGTTCGGAGTTCTGTGACTGCTCGACTGACACGTGAAGGTTGAGGGGAAGACTTATTGATGTAACAAGTAGGCTTGGCAGGCCCAATGCTATCTCTGTGCCCAGCCACCGATGGAAACAAGATGTTCAAAGTTTACCCTTGGTATAGTATTTGTGCGTGGAATCACTTCAGATAAAGGAAAGGAAGTTCACATCAAGTTGGTGGAAAGTAATCATTTTAACTGAACTCACATCTGACCAGCAAGCATGTTGGCATATTTGAGTGTGTTTTATTATTATATTTTTTTAATACAGGTAGATAGGACAGTTTAGATTGGACAACATATATTATAAAATGTTTGACATTTAATGTCTTGGGGAGAAGCGACCACATTCAGTTATATATATGGTAGACAATGTTTGAGTGCTTGTTTGCTGAGAAGGAATCTTTTAGCCAACAGTGTCAATAGGGGGGGGGGGGGGCTTCATTAAGCTTCTATCATTTCAATCTTCAACAAAATATACTTTCTACGTAAGCTTAATACCCTTTTGTTACACTTAATTAATCAAATATTCTCAGTACCTCTGCCATTAAGAGAAGTTGGCATAGTGTACTGCTAATATGATTGAATTTGGCAGTTAAGAGCTTTGGGCCAGTAACCGAAAGGTCACTGTTTTTAATTTGTCAATATGCCCTTGAGCAAGGTAATTTACCCTAGTTGCTCCTGTAAGTCACTCTGGATAAGAGCGTCTGCTAAATGACTCAAATGTAAAATATAAGTGACCCCCCCCCGTACAAAGATCCTGAACCTTCGTAGTAAGCTGTAAGCGTAATTAACTTGGGCAGTTGGCAGTAGTGTGCTGTTCGTAGCACATTATTTCAAATTAATGTCTTGCTGTTCCCAACAGCCTATTCAAATGTTCTCTATAGAAATACATTTGAGACAAAATCATTCCAAATCAGATTAATGCAGTTTACAAAGCAAATATGTAAAAGCTCCTAAAATGGATTACATATAGCTGGAGTACTTATTAAAACAAATAACAAATACTCTTTGTTTTGACTTGAGGCACAAGACTGGAGCTGATCTGGCCTGTTGATATCTATGCCTGAGTGAAGTTCAGCTCTGAGCCAGGCCATGGCTCTCTGAGGCTGGAGAGGGAGTGCATGCAATGCTCTACTCACACCACTAGGGGCATGTTCTCTAGATCCTGGGGGATTTCCAGACACAAATCCCTGGAGCTGGAACTCTGCATCTGCATGGCTATTTCGCCAGTTGTTCTCGCATCCCCTGTTTGGCCTCTGACCCCTTCTGCCTGCTCCTCCTCCTTTTCCTCCTCCTCTTCTTCCCCCTGCTCTTCATCCTCTTCTCCATCCAAACGGACCTCCTCCAACATGACACTGGTATCACAGGGCCCCACTATGCCCCCCTCAGAGTGCTCCGTGTCCCAGTAGCCCGCGCCACTCACCAGGTCCACGTTACTGCGGGCGGGGCGAGGGGCACGGGCCTGGCGCCTAAGACTGCACACCTGGGAGGCCAGGACCACAGTAGAGACGAGCAGAAACAGGACCAGGCCCCCAGCGCAGGTCACCACTATGAAGCCCAACTGGGGCTTGATGAGGCAGCCCGTGGTGGCCTTTGTGGGAGAGCTGGAGGTGTCGTTTTCCTCTTGGGTAATTGAGGTTATGTCAGTTGGATATATGGCATTAGTGGTCTGAGGCTGAGTAATGCTGGTGTGTGAAACTTGTCCAATCAGAAGGAAGAAGAGAAGATGGAGAGAGATTCTGGAGCCTTCCATTCTTCAGTTTCTCTGAAATGGTAGGATAGGAAGAGAATAGCTTTTGTTGTTCATGCCAGTTAACAGTCTCTGTATTGTGACGGTTTGTTAATGTTTGAATATTATTCTAGAAATGGTTAGTTACATTTACTTGGGGTCCGCAGAGTTATTGCAGGGTGCCGTTTTCTTTTTTTCTTTTGTTCTGTAAAAAAGAGGAGAATATCTTCTTTCTAATAACTTTATTTCTCAACTCCTAATATTGAGCAAATTACACTCATTGGAGCTCATTACACTCACTGGAGTCTATGACATAGGCTTTGGAAAAGCACCCGCGAGTACCAGTCGTGGCTGCTGGTAGGCTTTCTTGACTTGGACATTTTTGCCAACACATGGCTAACTTTTGTTTAACCACATAAGCAGCTGCTATTAGTGAAAATGTGTTTGGAGTTACCTTTCTAGCAATAGGCTATGTTATAGTTTACACTTTCTCTTCCAATTATAATGTGGGGAGGTAAAAAATAATGGAAAACTGTCTAGCAAATCTATTCATTTATAAAAAGATTACTTCTCCTTGCCATTATCATTAACCTGATAAAACAAGACGTGATTTATTAAAAAAATATCTAACTAGCGCAGTTAAGTCTATCACTCACTGTCACAGTACAGTTTACTCTAAATGAAGTAATCAATGTGTTACTGAAGTAGATCAATACACTTGCTTTACCATAAATAATAACTTCTAGCAAGTTAGTTCTATGCAATACCTTTCAGGAAGGTGATGCATAGAATACATGTCAGAATAAGCTAGACCTCTTTTAGTAAACATTTTTACAAATCATGGTTTTTGTCGTTTTCATTGCGATGTCCACTAAAATCAACTGAATCTTATCACAAAATTATTATTTGGTCATTCCTTTTTTTTATACAATGTATGTTGGAGATTGTATGGGCATCTCTTACCTGGGCAAGGGCACAGCCTTAGAGCGCTTCTGTGTGAGAGAAAGAGCGAGAGTGACAAGGTTAACTGGACTAGGAAGATGATAAGGAGCGGTCTGTCGTGTGTGTTTGTCAGAGGAAGCACCTGCTGCGACCCAGCCTCTTGAGATGCACACACTTCCTATCCCCCCCTCGGGTCTTTTTCTGACTTAGTTATTTCTAGGCTCCTTGGACCTCCACCGCTACAGCATACAGATGTCTCATATGCTGCAAGACGAAAGAGACAGAGAAGGGTGTATGTAAAGTAGTTTAGGCCTACAATTCAGTCTGAGACTGCCAGCTGCCAGTAAATGACATGTATAATACTGCTGTTGATTCACTTTTTTGTTGTTGCTATTTTGACATGGTTATGCTGAGACCAAGATCTCTATTTCAGTCGACCTGTAACAAAACAAGAACATTGTGTATGAAGTGCTTTCAGAATGGGATGAATTTCCACCGTCAGACTGTTCTATCTAAATTAAAGAGACCACAAAATACCTGTCTTTTTGGATGTATTTAACCGGTAAAGGTCTTTCTTTTTAGAGGTTGACCTGGCTGGCAGAGAAGTGCACTTTCTACCTCCTCTTCCTTTAGACCTATCCTCAACCTCTACCACCTCCTCTTCCTTTAGACCTATCCTCAACCTCTACCACCTCCTCTTCCTTTAGACCTATCCTCAACCTCTACCACCTCCTCTTCCTTTAGACCTATCCTCAACCTCTACCACCTCCTCTTCCTTTAGACCTATCCTCAACCTCTACCACCTCCTCTTCCATCAGACCTATCCTCAACCTCTACCACCTCCTCTTCCATCAGACCTATCCTCAACCTCTACCACCTCCTCTTCCATCAGACCTATCCTCAACCTCTACCACCTCCTCTTCCATCAGACCTATCCTCAACCTCTACCACCTCCTCTTCCATCAGACCTATCCTCAACCTCTACCACCTCCTCTTCCTTTAGACCTATCCTCAACCTCTACCACCTCCTCTTCCATCAGACCTATCCTCAACCTCTACCACCTCCTCTTCCATCAGACCTATCCTCAACCTCTACCACCTCCTCTTCCTTTAGACCTATCCTCAACCTCTACCACCTCCTCTTCCATCAGACCTGTCCTCAACCTCTACCACCTCCTCTTCCATCAGACCTATCCTCAACCTCTACCACCTCCTCTTCCATCAGACCTATCCTCAACCTCTACCACCTCCTCTTCCATCAGACCTATCCTCAACCTCTACCACCTCCTCTTCCATCAGACCTATCCTCAACCTCTACCACCTCCTCTCCCATCAGACCTATCCTCAACCTCTACCACCTCCTCTTCCATCAGACCTATCCTCAACCTCTACCACCTCCTCTTCCATCAGACCTATCCTCAACCTCTACCACCTCCTCTTCCATCAGACCTATCCTCAACCTCTACCACCTCCTCTTCCATCAGACCTATCCTCAACCTCTACCACCTCCTCTTCCATCAGACCTATCCTCAACCTCTACCACCTCCTCTTCCATCAGACCTATCCTCAACCTCTACCACCTCTTCCATCAGACCTATCCTCAACCTCTACCACCTCCTCTTCCATCAGACCTATCCTCAACCTCTACCACCTCCTCTTCCATCAGACCTATCCTCAACCTCTACCACCTCCTCTTCCATCAGACCTATCCTCAACCTCTACCACCTCCTCTTCCATCAGACCTATCCTCAACCTCTACCACCTCCTCTTCCATCATACCTATCCTCAACCTCTACCACCTCCTCTTCCATCAGACCTATCCTCAACATCTACCACCTCCTCTTCCATCAGACCTATCCTCAACCTCTACCACCTCCTCTTCCATCAGACCTATCCTCAACCTCTACCACCTCCTCTTCCATCAGACCTATCCTCAACTTCTAACCACCTCCTCTTCCATCAGACCTATCCTCAACATCTACCACCTCCTCTTCCATCAGACCTATCCTCAACCTCTACCACCTCCTCTCCCATCAGACCTATCCTCAATTTCTAACCACCTCCTCTTCCATCAGACCTATCCTCAACATCTCTTTCCCTTCTCTTCCCGCAGGTTTAAGACAGGCCAGATCAACGGAGATCTTCTAATCTACCATGTGCTGCTTACCCTGAAGCCTTACTACGCCAAGCCCTACGATATCATAGTGGACCTGACCCACGTGGGTCCCAGCAACCGCTTCAAGACAGACTTCTTGTCCAAGTGGTTTGTTGTGTTCCCGGGCTTCGCATACAAGAACGTGACGGCGGTCTACGTGTACAACTGCAACACATGGGTGAGGGAGTACACCAAATACCATGAGAGGCTGCTGACAGGCCTGAAGGGCAGCAAGCGGGTGCAGTTCATCGACTCGCCAGCACGGTTGGCGGAGCACGTAGAGGCAGAGCAGCAGAAACTCCCAGCGGCCACGCTGGCCCTGGAAGAGGACCTAAAGGTGTTCCACAACGCCCTCAAACTGGCCCACAAGGACACCAAGGTCTCCATCAAGGTCAGTAGCACAGTGGTCCTTGTGTAACCCTAACTTTTAAACTGGCCTACAAGGACAACTGGGTAGTATGAAGGGCACGTGGGAACAGGGAGAATTGTTCACTCAAAGGTCCAATGGAGCTGTTTATTTTCATCTCTATCAAATCATTTCTGGGTAATAATTAAGTACCTTACTGTGATTGTTTTCAACTAAAAGGGTCAAAAAGGGCCCCCCGAGTGGCACAGCGGTCTAAGGCACTGCATGGCAGTGCTTGAAGCGTCACTACACAGGCTGTGTAACAGCCAGCTGTGACCGGGAAACCCATGAGGCGGCGCACAATTGGCCCATTGTCGTCCGGGTTAGGGGAGGGTTTGGCCGACCAGGATGTCCTTGTCCCATCACGCTCCAGCGACTCCTTGTGGCGGGCTAACCACCTGCAAGCTGACTTCGGTCTACTGTGTTTCCTCTGACACATTGGTGAGGCTGGCTTCCGGGTTAAGCAAGCAGTGTGTCAAGAAGCAGTGCAGCTTGATAGTGTTTCGGAGGACGCATGGCTCTCGACCTTCGCTTCTCCCGAGTCCTAACCGGAGTTGCAGGGATGGGACAAGACTGTAACTACCAATTGGATACCACGAAATTGGGAAGAAAAGGGGTAAAAGTTTTAGAAAAATATATATATATATATTGTTTAAAAAAAATCTTAGCAAAGGGCAAGTTCTCAGCATTCATTTTGATAGAACTGTCTGGGAGTGGTCCAAGTGGGCCACAACTGAAATTATTGTTAGTCTATTAACTAATTTACAGCAGGTCACATCTCTGTCGCACCAAAACAGGCTGAAATTTCAGGTAGTCTTTTCAAACAGCTCTTATTTTCAAAGGGCTTCATCATTTTCACAATTTTACAGTGTTATTCCAACCTCAGTGTAGAAATATACATATTTATATAAACTCAGCAAAAAAAAGAAACAGCCCTTTTTCAGGACCTGGTCTTTCAAAGATCATTTGTAAAATTCCAAATAACTTCACAGATCTTTGTTGTAAAGAGTTTAAACACTGTTTCCCATGCTTGTTCAGTGAACCATAAACAATTCATTAACATGCACCTGTGGAACGGTCGTTAAGACATTAACAACTTACAGACGGTAGGCAATTAAGGTCAGTTATGAAAACTTAGGGCGCTAAAGAGGCCTTTCTACTGACACCAAAAGAAAGATGCCCAGGGTCCCTGCTCATCTGCGTGAATGTGCCTTAGGCATGCTGCAAGGAGGTGGAGGGTCCATCATGGTCTGGGGCGGTGTGTCACAGCATCATCGGACTGAGCTTGTTGTCATTGCAGGCAATCTCAACGCTGTGCGCTACAGGGAAGACATCCTCCTCCCTCATGTGGTACCCTTCCTACAGGCTCATCCTAACATGATCCTCCAGCATGACAATGCCACTAGCCATACTGCTCATTCTGTGCGTGGTTTCCTGCAAGACAGGAATGTCAGTGTTCTGCCATGGCCAGCGAAGAGCCCGGATCTCAATCCCACTGAGCACGTCTGGGACCTGTTGGATTGGAGGATAAGGTCTTGGGCCATTCCCCCAGAAATGTCCGGGAACTTGCAGGTGCCTTGGTGGAAGAGTGGGGTAACATCTCACAGCAAGAACTGGCAAATCTGTTGCAGTCCATGATGATGAGGAGATGCAATGCAGTATTTAGTATCTGGTGTGGCCACCAGCTGCATTGACTGTTACTTTTGATTTTGACCTCCCCCCATTTGTTCAGGGACACATTATTCCATTTCTGTTAGTCACATTTCTGTGGAACTTGTTCAGTTTACGTCTCAGTTGTTGAATCTTATGATCATACAAATATTTACACATGTTAAGTTTGCTGAAAATAAACGCAGTTGACAGTGAGAGGTTGTTTATTTTTTTGCTGAGTTTATATATAACACAGGAAAATCACGTTTTTTACTTCTCTGGGCCTCAATCAATTTATATAGATTAGTTTGTTGCCGAAGGGAAAGTACAAGGTTGAATTGATTGGCTGTTGAGTCCTGCTTTGTGTAGCAACATGAGACAACTGGTCTGTGTTGTCATTGTTGACATGTACACACTTATCTCAACAACAACCCTCCCTATTATCCCAGGTGGGCTCCACGGCCGTCCAGGTGACATCAGCAGAGCGTACCCGTGTCCTGGGTCAGTCGGTGTTCCTCAATGATGTGTACTATGCCTCTGAAATCGAGGAGATCTGCCTGGTGGACGAGACCCAGTTCACCCTGACCATGGCCAACCAGGGCACACCCCTCACCTTCATGCACCAGGAGTGTGATGCCATCGTCCAGTCCATCATCCACATCAGGACGCGCTGGGAGCTCTCACAGCCAGACTCCATCCCCCAGCACACCAAGATTAGGCCCAAAGATGTGCCGGGTACCCTGCTGAACCTCGCCCTGCTCAACCTGGGCAGCTCCGACCCCAGCCTCAGGTCAGACATTCAACATGGCTAAACACCCTAGCTTCTAGTGGATTCTGGGAAATGTAGTCCCATTGATATCTCGGGGGGAGGGGTCAATCTGAGCAGATCTTGGTGTAGCGTGATCTCTTAAATATGAGCAGTAGCTAAACACAACAATTGATTTACAACTTCTTCAACCAACTTCCTGATTGGAAATGGAATATAATAGCTAACTGTCCCCTCTACAGGTCTGCAGCCTACAACCTGCTGTGTGCCTTAACCTGCACCTTCAACCTGAAGATCGAGGGCCAGCTGCTGGAGACCTCAGGCCTGTGTATCCCTGCCAACAACACTCTCTTTATAGTCTCCATCAGCAAGACGCTAGCCGCCAACGAACCACACCTCACCCTGGAGTTCCTGGAGGAGTGCATCTCCGGCTTCAGCAAGTCTAGTGAGTCTAAAACACAAATGCACAGAAACACACATACTCACAAATGCATTGACTGAAATTCATTCCAGAAGATGCCCTCTTACTCATTCTCACTTTTCTCAGTCACACACACTCGCCAACTTTCTCTTTTACAGACTGAAACTCTTACTTTCTCTCAACACACAAATGCATTTGTGGGGGAACTGTTTGATTGCCTTATCCATCAGTGTGCATTGAGCCATGGCTCTGGAGCTTTCAGTATGGGTGTCATTCATCCACACTCCAACCTCTGTTTCTCAACACTGTAGCAACAACAGAGGAGCTGGTTATCCAACCTCTGTTCCTCAACACTGTAGCAACAACAGAGTAGCTGGTGTTATCCAACCTCTGTTCCTCAACACTGTAGCAACAACAGAGGAGCTGGTGTTATCCAACCTCTGTTCCTCAATACTGTAGCAACAACAGAGGAGCTGGTTATCCAACCTCTGTTCCTCAACACTGTAGCAACAACAGAGGAGCTGGTTATCCAACCTCTGTTCCTCAACACTGTAACAACAACAGAGGAGCTGGTGTTAATCAACCTCTGTTCCTCAACACTGTAACAACAACAGAGGAGCTGGTTATCCAACCTCTGTTCCTCAACACTGTAGCAACAACAGAGGAGCTGGTGTTATCCAACCTCTGTTCCTCAACACTGTAACAACAACAGAGGAGCTGGTTATCCAACCTCTGTTCCTCAACACTGCAGCAACAACAGCGGAGCTGGTTATCCAACCTCTGTTCCTCAACACTGTAGCAACAACAGAGGAGCTGGTGTTATCCAACCTCTGTTCCTCAACACTGTAGCAACAACAGCGGAGCTGGTGTTATCCAACCTCTGTTCCTCAACACTGTAGCAACAACAGAGGAGCTGGTGTTAATCAACCTCTGTTCCTCAACACTGTAGCAACAACAGCGGAGCTGGTGTTATCCAACCTCTGTTCCTCAACACTGTAGCAACAACAGAGGAGCTGGTGTTATCCAACCTCTGTTCCTCAACACTGTAACAACAACAGAGGAGCTGGTGTTATCCAACCTCTGTTCCTCAACACTGTAGCAACAACAGCGGAGCTGGTGTTATCCAACCTCTGTTCCTCAACACTGTAGCAACAACAGAGGAGCTGGTTATCCAACCTCTGTTCCTCAACACTGTAGCAACAACAGAGGAGCTGGTGTTAATCAACCTCTGTTCCTCAACACTGTAGCAACAACAGAGGAGCTGGTGTTATCCAACCTCTGTTCCTCAACACTGTAGCAACAACAGCGGAGCTGGTGTTATCCAACCTCTGTTCCTCAACACTGTAACAACAACAGAGGAGCTGGTTATCCAACCTCTGTTCCTCAACACTGTAGCAACAACAGCGGAGCTGGTTATCCAACCTCTGTTCCTCAACACTGTAGCAACAACAGAGGAGCTGGTGTTATCCAACCTCTGTTCCTCAACACTGTAGCAACAACAGAGGAGCTGGTTATCCAACCTCTGTTCCTCAACACTGTAGCAACAACAGAGGAGCTGGTGTTATCCAACCTCTGTTCCTCAACACTGTAGCAACAACAGAGGAGCTGGTGTTAATCAACCTCTGTTCCTCAACACTGTAACAACAACAGAGGAGCTGGTGTTATCCAACCTCTGATTCTGTGTCTGTGTTTAGGTATAGAGCTGAAGCACCTGTGTCTAGAGTACATGACCCCCTGGCTGCTCAACCTGGTGAGGTTCTGTAAGCACAATGACGACGCCAAGCGCCAGCGTGTCAGCGCCATCTTGGATAAGCTCATCACCATGACCATCAACGAGAAGCAAATGTACCCCTCTATACAGGCCAAGATCTGGGGCAGCCTCGGCCAGGTGAGTCACCACACACACACTCGCTCTCAAACACTCACGTGTGCATACACACCAGTTGTTTGACACTTAGTTACCTTTTAGTCAAACATTCTTATCTTAGAGGGCACATGTTTGCTTAATGTACTGTTAAATGTCTCCAAGCCCAATAAAAACTGCTGGCTTTCTCAGAAATGTAGGCTGACGGAGATGGGAGGCAGTCAGGTAGAAGATCGGGTGGAACCTTTTGCATTTTTATAGGCACAGAAAATGGTTTATGAATCCAACATGCCGAATCATAGCCAGTGTTTGTCAATATAAACATTTTATTGAAGGTATGGAAATGACAACTCTGGGGTTGAAAGTGTTCTTCCTAAATATCATTATCTACGTTCTAAAAGTTTTGTTGCTTGTCTCAGATGACTGCAATATAGGCATCTGAATATAGTTATCTCCATAGAAAACAAACAACATGTTTTGAACTCATGGTACAGTATCTTTCACACTCAACCCATTTTTTAAAATATTTTTGGGGTGGTGAGCAAGTGAGCACTGTGGGGAGAAAGGCAGTTCCTTGTGACCTGTCAATTCTACATAATGTATTTATTTCTCAACAGTCCTTAACGTTTAGCCCCACTGAATGCAACTTAGATTGTATGTGACCTCTGCCCTCAGATAACGGACCTGCTGGACGTGGTGTTGGACAGCTTCATCAAGACCAGCGCTACAGGAGGCCTGGGCTCCATCAAGGCTGAGGTCATGGCTGACACGGCTGTGGCTCTGGCCTCAGGGAATGTCAAACTGGTCTCCAGCAAGGTGGGTATCAACACTTTTAGCTAGTTTATGAGGCTAATACATGCTAACTTGGCCAACAGTTTTCAATGGACAAATGGCTAACAGTTTCCTGTCAGTCTCATGTTAATAATGACAGGGTAACATGGATAGGCTAGCGTTCCTGCACTGGAAACACTCCACTGTGTCAGTGTCATGCTAACACAGCAAGTACTCCCCCGTGTCAAGACCTGTATCCAAACATGGATGACGTCCTTGTCCTCAATGAACCCTCTGGTCGGAGGCCACTTTCCTCTCAAAAACATCACAATGTCACTAACTCAAAGTAAACTTTAGTAAAAAACTATTAGCATATTAATCACGGCCTAACAGTCCCAAGAGAGATTTTCTAAATTATCATTTTGGATTAAGCAAAGAAATATTCCTGTGTTATCAATATTATTATGCAGACAGTTTTAGTATGATATGAAGATACAGTTTGTCCCAGACAACATGTATTCATCTAAAATGTCCTCCAAAAAACATTTACATTTAAATGGATTAATACTTACCAATTTAGTTTAGTTACGACTTCTCTCCACTTACATAATCCAAACTGACCGAATCATCAACTCAATGTCCATCTGTGAGCTGTTTATCCCAATTGTCCCTCTTACTGAAATAGAAACACACAAACCCTCAGAGCCCAGGCAGACAATAGTAAGCCAGGCCCTCGCTCCTATTAAGGCAGACACTGTAAAGCATGGCAGTGAATGGTGATCATTGTGAAGATGTTTTGCTAAGGAACAGTAAACACAGTGCTCTTTTAGTTGAAGTATCACAGCACCCATCTTAGTCATTTACATCTATTTAAGTGACTAATCAATGACTTTAAGCTTCACATTTGATTTGTAATTTGTAGGGTTTGTGTGTTCTGATATAGTAGTCTTAATGTACACGTGATCCATCAGGGTGGGCATTGTTTGGTTGGCATGTTCCAGCCCAGCCACTACTGATGTCATGACAGGCCAGCTATTGGGGACAAAGGGTAGTTTGTCTAGTCCCTTTGGCCTATTTGTCACCCGAGGCTTGGGCCAATGATGTTTGACTTACCCATCTAATCCCTGCCATCTTCTCTCTGCCTCCTATTATGCTAACATCCAAAAATACATCTGAAGTTTGCTTAGGGATACTGATCGCTTTTAAAATAAAATAAACCAAACAGATGGTGCCCTTGGCAGATATTCTGTTGATGTTAACATCATCAGTCAGCAAAAAGTTGTCTTTAACACCAAGTATATGATGTCATATCACTGACAACCTTTTCAATACCTCATAATGATTGGTTCTCCATACACCATCTGACCAGGTGATTGGCCGGATGTGTAAGATCATCGATAAGACGTGCCTGTCTCCCACGCCCACCCTGGAGCAGCACCTGATGTGGGATGACATCGCCATCCTGGCCCGTTACATGCTGATGTTGTCCTTCAACAACTCTCTGGACGTGGCCACTCACCTGCCCTACCTGTTCCACGTGGTCACTCTGCTGGTGGCCACCGGCCCCCTGTCCCTCCGCGCCTCCACACACGGCCTGGTCATCAACATAATCCACTCTCTCTGCACCTGCTCCCAGCTCAACTTCAGAGGTGAGGAAGCACACCGTATCTACCCTGCAGACTATATACCATCTGTAGTTAAACTGCATACCCTTCTCTGATCATTAATGTGAGGAAGCACACCGTATCTACCCTGCAGACTATATACCATCTGTAGTTAAACGCCCTTCCCTGATCATTAATGTGAGGAAGCACACCGTATCTACCCTGCAGACTATATACCATCTGTAGTTAAATGCCCTTCCCTGATCATTAATGTGAGGAAGCACACCGTATCTACCCTGCAGACTATATACCATCTGTAGTTAAATGCCCTTCCCTGATCATTAATGTGAGGAAGCACACCGTATCTACCCTGCAGACACTATACCATCTGTAGTTAAATGCCCTTCCCTGATCATTAATGTGAGGAAGCACACCGTATCTACCCTGCAGGCTATATACCATCTGTAGTTAAACACCCTTCCCTGATCATTAATGTGAGGAAGCACACCGTGTCTACCCTGCAGGCTATATACCATCTGTAGTTAAACACCCTTCCCTGATCATTAATGTGAGGTAGCACAACGTATCTACCCTGCAGGCTATATACCATCTGTAGTTAAATGCCCTTCCCTGATCATTAATGTGAGGAAGCACACCATATCTACCCTGCAGGCTATATACCATCTGTAGTTAAACAGCATACCCTTCCCTGATCATTAATGTGAGGAAGCACACCGTATCTACCCTGCAGGCTATATACCATCTGTAGTTAAACAGCATACCCTTCCCTGATCATTAATGTGAGGATGCACACCGTATCTACCCTGCAGACTATATACCATCTGTAGTTAAATGCCCTTCCCTGATCATTAATGTGAGGAAGCACACCGTATCTACCCTGCAGACTATATACCATCTGTAGTTAAATGCCCTTCCCTGATCATTAATGTGAGGAAGCACACCGTATCTACCCTGCAGACTATATACCATCTGTAGTTAAATGCCCTTCCCTGATCATTAATGTGAGGAAGCACACCGTATCTACCCTGCAGACACTATACCATCTGTAGTTAAATGCCCTTCCCTGATCATTAATGTGAGGAAGCACACCGTATCTACCCTGCAGGCTATATACCATCTGTAGTTAAACACCCTTCCCTGATCATTAATGTGAGGAAGCACAACGTATCTACCCTGCAGGCTATTTACCATCTGTAGTTAAACAGCATACCCTTCCCTGATCATTAATGTGAGGAAGCACACCGTGTCTACCCTGCAGGCTATATACCATCTGTAGTTAAACACCCTTCCCTGATCATTAATGTGAGGAAGAACACCGTATCTACCCTGCAGGCTATATACCATCTGTAGTTAAACACCCTTCCCTGATCATTAATGTGAGGTAGCACAACGTATCTACCCTGCAGGCTATATACCATCTGTAGTTAAATGCCCTTCCCTGATCATTAATGTGAGGAAGCACACCGTATCTACCCTGCAGGCTATATACCATCTGTAGTTAAACTGCATACCCTTCCCTGATCATTAATGTGAGGAAGCACACCGTATCTACCCTGCAGACTATATACCATCTGTAGTTAAATGCCCTTCCCTGATCATTAATGTGAGGAAGCACACCATATCTACCCTGCAGACTATATACCATCTGTAGTTAAATGCCCTTCCCTGATCGTTAACGTGAGGAAGAACACCGTATCTACCCTGCAGACTATATGCCATCTGTAGTTAAACATAATACACTTCCCTGATCATTCATGTGAGGAAGCACACCATATCTACCCTGCAGACTATATACCATCTGTAGTTAAATGCCCTTCCCTGATCATTAACGTGAGGAAGCACACCGTATCTACCCTGCAGACTATATACCATCTGTAGTTAAACAGCATACCCTTCCCTGATCATTAATGTGAGGAAGCACACCGTATCTACCCTGCAGACTATATACCATCTGTAGTTAAATGCCCTTCCCTGATCATTAATGTGAGGAAGCACACCGTATCTACCCTGCAGACTATATACCATCTGTAGTTAAACAGCATACCCTTCCCTGATCATTAATGTGAGGAAGCACACCGTATCTACCCTGCAGACTATATACCATCTGTAGTTAAACAGCATACCCTTCCCTGATCATTAATGTGAGGAAGCACACCATATCTACCCTGCAGACTATATACCATCTGTAGTTAAATGCCCTTCCCTGATCATTAATGTGAGGAAGCACACCGTATCTACCCTGCAGACTATATACCATCTGTAGTTAAACAGCATACCCTTCCCTGATCATTAATGTGAGGAAGCACACTGTATCTACCCTGCAGACTATATACCATCTGTAGTTAAATGCCCTTCCCTGATCATTAATGTGAGGAAGCACACCGTATCTACCCTGCAGACTATATACCATCTGTAGTTAAATGCCCTTCCCTGATCATTAATGTGAGGACGCACACCGTATCTACCCTGCAGACACTATACCATCTGTAGTTAAATGCCCTTCCCTGATCATTAATGTGAGGAAGCACACCGTATCTACCCTGCAGGCTATATACCATCTGTAGTTAAACACCCTTCCCTGATCATTAATGTGAGGAAGCACAACGTATCTACCCTGCAGGCTATTTACCATCTGTAGTTAAACAGCATACCCTTCCCTGATCATTAATGTGAGGAAGCACACCGTGTCTACCCTGCAGGCTATATACCATCTGTAGTTAAACACCCTTCCCTGATCATTAATGTGAGGTAGCACAACGTATCTACCCTGCAGGCTATATACCATCTGTAGTTAAATGCCCTTCCCTGATCATTAATGTGAGGAAGCACACCGTATCTACCCTGCAGGCTATATACCATCTGTAGTTAAACAGCATACCCTTCCTTTATCATTAATGTAAGGACGCACACCGTATCTACCCTGCAGACTATATACCATCTGTAGTTAAACTGCATACCCTTCCCTGATCATTAATGTGAGGAAGCACACCGTATCTACTCTGCAGACTATATACCATCTGTAGTTAAACTGCATACCCTTCCCTGATCATTAATGTGAGGAAGCACACCGTATCTACCCTGCACCCTATATACCATCTGTAGTTAAATGCCCTTCCCTGATCATTAATGTGAGGAAGAACACCGTATCTACCCTGCAGACTATATACCATCTGTAGTTAAATGTCCTTCCCTGATCGTTAACGTGAGGAAGAACACCGTATCTACCCTGCAGACTATATACCATCTGTAGTTAAACATAATACACTTCCCTGATCATTAATGTGAGGAAGCACACCATATCTACCCTGCAGACTATATACCATCTGTAGTTAAATGCCCTTCCCTGATCATTAACGTGAGGAAGAACACCGTATCTACCCTGCAGACTATATACCATCTGTAGTTAAATGCCCTTCCCTGATCATTAATGTGAGGAAGCACACCGTATCTACCCTGCAGACTATATACCATCTGTAGTTAAATGCCCTTCCCTGATCATTAACGTGAGGAAGAACACCGTATCTACCCTGCAGACTATATACCATCTGTAGTTAAATGCCCTTCCCTGATCATTAACGTGAGGAAGAACACCGTATCTACCCTGCAGACTATATACCATCTGTAGTTAAATGCCCTTCCCTGATCATTAACGTGAGGAAGAACACCGTATCTACCCTGCAGACTATATACCATCTGTAGTTAAATGCCCTTCCCTGATCATTAACGTGAGGAAGAACACCGTATCTACCCTGCAGACTATATACCATCTGTAGTTAAATGCCCTTCCCTGATCATTAATGTGAGGAAGCACACCATATCTACCCTGCAGACTATATACCATCTGTAGTTAAACAGCATACCCTTCCCTGATCATTAATGTGAGGAAGCACACCGTATCTACCCTGCAGACTATATACCATCTGTAGTTAAATGTCCTTCCCTGATCATTAATGTGAGGAAGCACACCGTATCTACCCTGCAGGCTATTCACCATCTGTAGTTAAACAGCATACCCTTCCCTGATCATTAATGTGAGGAAGCACACCGTATCTACCCTGCAGGCTATATACCATCTGTAGTTAAACACCCTTCCCTGATCATTAATGTGAGGAAGCACACCGTATCTACCCTGCAGGCTATATACCATCTGTAGTTAAATACCCTTCCCTGATCATTAATGTGAGGAAGCACACCGTATCTACCCTGCAGACTATATACCATCTGTAGTTAAATGCCCTTCCCTGATCATTAATGTGAGGAAGCACAACGTATCTACCCTGCAGGCTATATACCATCTGTAGTTAAATGCCCTTCCCTGATCATTAATGTGATTAAGCACACCGTATCTACCCTGCAGACTATATACCATCTGTAGTTAAATGCCCTTCCCTGATCATTAATGTGAGGAAGCACAACGTATCTACCCTGCAGGCTATATACCATCTGTAGTTAAATGCCCTTCCCTGATCATTAATGTGATTAAGCACACCGTATCTACCCTGCAGACTATATACCATCTGTAGTTAAATGCCCTTCCCTGATCATTAATGTGTAGGGATGCCACTGGGCTCTCTTGCAAGTAAGATGTAATTGAGAGACCTAACGTAAACACAGCATGCAGTGAACAATGAAACTGCTTCAATAGAGGTAGATTTGTGTTCTTTTTATTTGCTATAGATATCAGTGTTCGGGGTTTCTCTTTCAGAAGAGCAACAAGTCATCTTCTCCTCTTGTCATGATCTCTTCCAGAGGAGACCAAGCAGGTCCTGAGGCTGAGCCTGACAGAGTTCTCCCTGCCCAAGTTCTACCT